>NW_020862778.1:0-15910 GCF_003713205.1 Coffea eugenioides | reverse complement strand
CAAGGCCAAAATATCAAGAAGAGGGTGTACCAGCCTTATAGAGTTGGGAATACTAGTAGGTTTGTTTGGATTGTCATCTACTTTTGAGGCAAAACATGAAGTAAATAAAATGTCGTACAAAATTATTAAAAAAAAAAGAGAACCAGAAGTGTTTTCTAATTTATTAATCAAAATAAAATAAAAAAAGAAAACGAACTATAATAATGAAGTTGTTTAGGGGACTAAGATGCAGATTGGTTATATATGTTAGACAATGAAATGGGAAAGCACCACACATAAAAGATTATATTGAATACCCAGTACAATATTTAGCTACTTAGGTGCTTTTCACATGACACCGGTACGCTCTGGTTCATTGTGTAAAGTCACCAGCCATTGATCTTAGAGCTGTTAATCGAACCGAGTCGAGCCGAGTATTTGGCTGTCGAACTCGACTCGAGTTTAATTCGAGCCGAGCTCGACTCGAGCTCGTTAGGCAAACGAGCTTTAAAATGTGTTTGAACTCGACTCGTCAAATGCGACTCGTACAAGCTCGAGCTCGAGCTCGTGCAAATTAACCTCAATAAAATCTATAATTTTCAATTTTTATACTTTTGACTTCTAAACTAACAAATATGCCCTTTATTAACGAGGTTTAACGAGCTACTCGGATATCAAATGAGCCGAGTAAGCTCGGCTCGTTAACTAAACGAGCACATTTCTAGCTCGAGCTCGGCTCGTTTACCGCAACTAAAGAGCCAAGCTCGAGCCTTATCGAGCCGAGCTCTAACGAGCTTTCGAGCTACTCGTGAAGTTTAATTGATCAATGATTGGTCAACGGCTAGTTTTAAAGTTTGCCTTTTTCCTGTTTTTTATTTTTAAATGTAAATAAAAGTTGGTCTGTCATGTCCACGAGACACGGCGGACCTTATTTGTAAAATAGTCCCTACTGTGTGGCAAGGACCTCAAAATAAATAATCAGCTTGCCGTGTCTATTTCATATTAAAAAAAAAGGCCCGTGGTAGTCATATAACAAGAAAACCCCCTCTACCCAACTTTTTTTTCAACTTTTTTTTACCAATATACCAAGAAATTTGTCCAACAGAATCGATTCCCCCATCACTTAAATGCTCCTCCTATCCTCCACCCCATATCTCTCTACCCCATCCCCGCTCTACTCTACTAGCTATCCCTCAGGGTGCCCTCACCTCGCCTTATTACTATTTTTTTTTAATGTGGCTTTATTTGTATATATGTGTAACACTAATACTAGATTTATTACTCATTCTTTTGAAATTTCAACAAAAAAATTTAACTTGAGATAAAGTTTAAAAATTGTTTTTGGGGGTGTTTTTGAAAAACTTTGCTGTAGCAGAGTTTTTAGAGTATATTTTGAAATATTTTTATTGGCACTTTATTATGAGATATTTGGTAAAATTTTAAAATAATTTAAAATAATTTTTAAATTATCTTTTAGAGTACTTTGTTGTAACTTTTATTGTATTTGAAAAACTAGTTTTTGAAAAACACTCTAAAAACAGGAGATCCAAACAGAGCCCTTGTGAATCCATTTCTCTTTGTTTGATATAAACTGAATCCTAAATCAATTATAATTATTTTTTAATAAGCAACATGCCATAACCAAAAAAGAAAAGAAAAAGTAAACTAACATAAAAAAACAAAAAATTGTCATATATTATCACAAGAAAATTTCATATTATTCATTTGATATTACATGTTATAATTATATTATATATATATATAATATTAAATTAAGGCGGGACGGCGTGAGAATGTCCTCCCCTATCCCTGCCTTGTTTAAAGTGGGTGGAGAAAAATCCCCCCAATCTTACACTTCTCCCACTCTATTGAATCGTATGAGACCATCCACTTTTATTGTCATCCCTAATTTTAACAATAAAAACAACAAAAACCTTGTCTTGGCTTATTCATTCGAACCGAGTCAATAAAAGTTGGACCGTATTTCAAGTAGTGTAAATGAGCGACTAGGATTAACCCAACCCTTCTAGAATTTACAATTCCGTGAACAAATTTGTTTGGGCTCTTGTACCAGAAATCGTGGCAAGATCTGGATTACTCAAAACACTAGCATCAATAATCTTGAAACGCCATTTAACCATAGAACAACTAATGGAATGTAGTTCAATTTCTGTTTTCTATAATTATGCCGTATTAGGTGTGAAAACCATTTAGTATGATATACCACCTCATCAGGACACGTATTTCAATTGTTTTTGTTCTTTTAATTTTTTTATTTGTTTTTGTCTTGTAGAATTGAAGCGAGAAACAATCAACTTCAACTTCGACTTCAAGCAATTTAATTACGTGGAGGAATCTTGAGGTTTGACCGGGAAGGGCAAAGAGCAAATAAATGATCAGGCTTGCTTGCTGTGCCCTCACCGCCAGGTAGAGGATGGTTGACAATGACGCGGATGGAATCGCCCACGTCATAGATGCTCGCTCTTGAGACTTGTCTACGTCTTCACTTTTGACTCTCAGCCATTCTTTTCCCATATGATTATATGAAGGCCAAGGACTATTGGACTTAAATCTTAGTGAAGAAGAAAATGCTATCCACGTTTTCATCGAGAAAAATCTTTCATTTCGTAGACTTAATGGGGAAGAAAATGGCATTTAGACGAAAAGACGAAGAGAAGGGTAAGAAAATGTGGATTTCTTCTCCTGGAACATAATTGCCATAACAAGGCACGTTAAATCCTCACATCTTTTCTTTAGTCCACTACTCTTGTCAACAGTTAGGTAGGCCTCTGACGAGGAAGGGTTGGATTAAGCGGCACGTAGGAAGGATTATAAAATTAAGAGATTTTAGATTTAAAATCTTTCACTTAAAAAAAAAGAATAGACCTTGACAATTTTGATCTTCTTGGCGAGATGGTTAAACTTGTCTTTTTTTTTTTTATTGTTTTGTATTACTCAAAGGATCTAGATTTATAGTATCAAATTTTAAATTTGGAATTCTTCATTATTATATGTAGGATTAAATGCGCTAAGCCAATTAAAAGTTTGGTGATTTGCACTTTTGCTCTTAAATGTTAATTTTGTTCTACTTTCCTCCTTAACTAATGATCACTCTAATGATTTGCTTAAAAAAAATCAATGCCCTTAATTGACAATTAGTAAAAATAATAACCGAACAAGAGATCCACATATATATATATATATACACATATTTATGTAGGTGTGTGTGCATATATATGTACGTATGTATGACACACACAGAGTTAAGAATGGATGCAACCATTTGAAAAGATCACATACTTTTGGAATCTATTGACAAATATAAAATAACATCATTTTGTCAACACTAAAAGGACTTATGAAAAAATTATAAAAAATGAATACCCTACAATTCTCTAAATTTTAATATGTCCTTGGCATACATATGGGAGATATTTTATTACATTTACATCTCACTTCCACTTGTTGATGTTCAAAAATTGAGAAGGCATACCTTAAATAATAACAAGGTGTCATCGAATGTATCAACTTTTATGAGATGGTTTTTTTTGAAAAAAAATAGAAGTGGAATATTGGGACTTAATTCTTCACTTTCCAAAAGAAAAAGGAAAAAAAGAAAAAATTGCAGCACCAAAATAGGTGATGAGGCGAAAGCTTGTATCATGAGAAGAGCAGTGAAAAAAATTAGAAATGAGGCGCAGCTGAAGCTTTGGCCATTTTTTGACGGTCAAAGTCGATTTAACTTGACAAAAAGGGCAAAGTGCCTTATTTCACTTAAAGGAGTGTTTGGATAGCATATTTCTCCAAATAATATTTCGCTTGCATCATAAACATATTTTCCAACCCATCTTTTTATATTTCCAACCATTTTTTTATCTCACATACATTACATCACAAAAAGTGTTACAGTAATTATTTCAAATAACACTCTATCCAAACAAAGAGAAAGTGAAAATCATAAAGATTGTCAGAGGGAGGAGCTTAGTGGATTTAACCCTTGTGTATATATCAACGGGATAATTTCAGAAACCTTCCTTGAAATTTCTTATAATATCACTTAGTGCTACTAAGATTTCTAAAATCTCGCTTACCTTCTTTGAATTGACATTTTTTTAATAACATTTTAGCCTCTCCGAGAGAAATGCAAGAGAGATAAAATTTTACTCCCTAAGACTAGATTTGGTTTTTGTTCTGTGGGAGAGATGGAGGAGATTTTGATTGAAAGTATTTTAGAGAGAAGGAAAAAATAGTTTAAAGGGAAGTAAGAGAAGAGAGAAAGTAAAGTATACATGTAGTCCCCATACTATCTATCAATTGAATGCTTGTCAAAAAATTTTGAAAACATTTTCCTTGAGAGAATATGCAATTAAAAAAGTAGATGAAGTTAATGTGAAAACATATGCAATAATGAATAAACATAGGGTTAATAGCACTTTGACGCCCTGAACCTATGGGGCGATGACACTTTACCACCCTATACTTCAAAAATACACATTTTGCCCACTAAATGAATTATGTTTTGTACTTTTAATTTTGGCCAACTCATGTGCATATTTTTCTTCCCAAATTACCTCCAAGTTTCCTAAATTTTTCAGTAGTCAAATTTTATATTGTAGTATTTTCCTATTTTATATTCACCATAATATTCTTCCGTTGCATACTATGTTATTGGATTATACCATAAATTAAATAAAAAAACTCCTCCAACTGCCACTTTATCCCTGTCTTTTTCACTATCTTGTAGGTGCTCCCATTGTGACCACTATTATTTCTTATTTGATATGATTTTTAAAAAAAATATATAGCATCAATTATAATCACAATTATCAGTCAAATAATAATTGCAATTATCAATTATTTTTTCAGATTTGATACTATGCAAAATTGTGATAGCCCACCTCCCCTTAAAGTGAACCAAGGGGTTCAGCGGACCACCTGCCCAACTCTTGTCAGGACTCACTCACTAACATTCTTTAAATAGTCTTTCACACCTCTAGATTAATATAAAAAGTTCTATTCATCCAAGAATTCCAACTTAATTTACAACCCAAAAATGAAACATAAGATTTCATTAACAAAGATCCCAAATACATTTCATCTACAAAAGTACTAGTACATGAAGATTATTCACACTATTTCACGCTTACTTGCTCTGGCCTCCACTCCTGTAAGGCAAATAAAACTAAAGGAATGAGTTAAAAGCCCAGTGAGATTCTCAAACAAGCAATCAGTGTGACACCCCCACTTCTCCCTAAGGCGAACCAAAGGGTATCCGCGGGACGCCTGCCCAGCTCTCGTCAGAACTCAAGACAATTCGATTCAAGCTTAACGATACATAACAAATAATACAAGTCTAATAAAGAAAAGTCGCTTCCATAATCGAATATCCAAGTCTTACACTACGAGTTCAAGATACATCAGTTATCCAATTCTTACATTAGGTTCCCAAAAGATACATCAATTCCCAAAATATACAACAACCACAATGTCTAGTCAATTACATTTAAAACCCTAATTGAAAGTACATCCAAAGGGTTTTTTCGAGTTTCACTCCATGTCCATACCTGTTAAGGAAAACAAATCTACGGGGTGAGCAATCGCTCGTGAGGCCAAGAACACTCATGCAAGCACGTTGTCCAAATAACAATCCCAATTAACAAGTAAAACAATAATTTTCAAGTAAATGACAATTCGAGCAAGAATAGTAAACAGAAACAATTCAAGGATATAGGAGCTCTCAGGAGCTATTTTCCACTTGCACGACCAAGAACCTCCACGAATTGACACTCCGTCAATTAGGTAGGTTACAGTCTGTAGAACTTCACTTAACCTGTCCCCGTTCACCGTTACATACCCCTGTACCGGGCCCGCCTGTCGCTTGTTTGAGGCGATACTGCTCGAGTATGCCAAGCAAGATCTCTCAATAGGTCAAGCTTATGTTTTCTCATGGTTCACCAAGGAGTTCGACCAATCTCATGCCAGCTCGAGTCCAAGGTTGGCCAGTGAGAATTGGGCATCTCCCACGATTACAATTAAGAATCGAGAAGATTCACTCCAATCGACTTATGCAGCCATAGCATTAGGACAATAAAGAATTTAGGCAAATAAAGCAAGATTCACTACCTAACACTTACGATTTTATACTTAAACACTCGCACTTAAACCATCACACTACACTCACTCAATCCGCTCAGGTCAATTCAAACCTAAACTGTGATACCACCTGTCCCCGTTCACCGTTACATACCCCGTACCGGGCCCGCCTGTCGCTTTGTTTTGAGGCGATACTGGCTCTGAGGTTTATGCTCAAGCAATGACCTTCTAATAAAGGCTTCAACTTATGTTTTCTCATGGTTCACCAGTGAGCCTCTGACCAAGCTCATGTCAGCTCGAGTCCAAGGTTGGCCAGTGAGAATTGGGCATCTCCCACAATTACAATTAAGAATCGAGAAGATTCACTCCAATCGACTTATGCAGCCAAGCATTAGGACAATAAAGAATTTAGGCAAATAAAGCAAGATTCACTACCTAACACTTACCATTTTACACTTAAACACTCGCACTTAAACCATCACACTACACTCACTCAATCTGCTCAGGTCAATTCAAACCTAAACTGTGATACCACCTGTGACGACCCCACCTCCCCCTAAGGCGAACCAAAGGATTCGGCCGACCGCTTACTCAATTCTCGCCAGGAGTCACTCACTAATATTCTTGAAATAATCTTTCACACCTCTAGATTAATATAAAAAGTTCCATTCATCCAAGAATTCCAACTTAATTTACAACCCAAAAGTGAGACATATGATTTCATTACCAAAAATCCCAAATACATTTCATCTACAAAAGTACTAGTACATCAAGATTATTCACGATATTTCACGCTTACTTGCTCTAGCCTCCACTCCTGTAAGGAAAACAAAATTAAAGGAATGAGTTAAAAGTCCAGTGAAGTTCCCAAACAAGCAATCAAGTAGATAAAACATGAAAGTATTACATTTAATAAATTTCACACTTTGCATAGTAATAAACAGTCATTCAAGAAACAAACATTCAATTATTGGAAGGATACGTGCTCACTTGGAGCCATTCATTCATTCAGTCATTCAGTCATTTAGTCTCCGACCGTTTCTCCCTTATACCTCCAACATGTGAAAACATTTGAAATAAAACTCCAACGGTGATCATTTCATTCAGTCAATCATTTCATTCATTGCATTTCATTCACTGATCAGTACTCCACCAGATTTCGTGGTCATATTCGAATATACCAAACACTGTCCCAGGATCACCAGTTGCCCAATCGAGTCCGCTTCTGGCTTGAGTCGACTGGCAACGAAGGGTAAGGACCCAGTTCAGCCAAAGACTTACATTAATGCACAAGAACATTCAATCATTTGATCATTGAAAATTCACATTCACCTACGTCGAATGCGATAAAGTACACACTCGCCTATTGAAAATCCATTTAACAATCATTGAAAAGTGTTTGGTCATTTGAAACACAACATGCAAGGAACACTCACCGATATCAATAGGTTAAATGTCAACTCTTTGGATGATAACCTTGATCGCTACCAAACCCTGAGGCAAGATTCACAATCACAATAGATTTAAACTTAGTAGATTCAACTAGCCAAAACATGCACGTCTAGAATTTCAAGATATTCCATATACTTTTCACTTTGACCTCGAGACTTTTAGATAAAATTCAACACAAGTATTCTAAAAGTAAGGAGAGCAATTTAAGCATCCAAAATCACACCAAATTAAGGTTTAGTGAAATTTCGTAAATTGCTAACACAAAATTTTATATATAACTAACACAAGGGATGGAATATATTATGAATGGTGTTGATTTTCAAAAATAAATTTCAAATTAATTTTATGAGAGTATGATGGAGAGAAATTCTCTCTGATACAATTGATAGGAGCCTAGTTGTGAATGCGCATGTGTCACTAGTTACCCTTCCACTATACATCCTAACCATAGGTTGGCCAGTGGCCTTGTGCATGTTTCATTCTGTTAGACATCCCCAAATCCCGGAATTTATGCTACAACTAGGCTTGTCAATCGGGCCATCTTAATCACACTTTAACAATCTCATCCTTGAGTTATATAATTAGTACTACTTTCAATTTTGGGTTGATAAATATGAAGTTCATACTTGACTCAGAAAATATTGAAATTGTGAACCTAATTCGGGTCTGCTTGTCATGAACAAGGTCACGGCATGCCAATTTCCACTAGAAATAGACGATAACCAATAGCAATACTAGGACAACAAACTCAGTGGGCATTCATCAACAGAGTACAGATAAGATGTAAGAGTCAAGACTTTGTTGCAATTAATGATGCTAGTTGAATAATATGTCAGTTTAAACGCTCATAATACTGAGCACTGGACTAAAGATGTAGGAACCCTGTGCCTGAAATAGACAACTATTTTTGAAAAATTTTGAAATATTGAAGTAACATTTTTTCTGATACAATATATGTGAAATAAAAAATAACTAAAAAGATAAATGTGATTGGAATAGGTGTTTGTATTAAAGTAATTAGTATACAACTTTAGTTGCTCTGGGGAGAGAGAAGGGCATTTTAAAAAATTTTAAAATATTTAATTAACTGTTTTACTTTATCAAATATAATTAACTGTTTATATAATCAAACAACTATATGTCATTGAGTTGAAACAACTATAATCAATTTTCTTTTTCTTTTTCTTTGTTTGGCATTTCAACTAGTTGTCAATTAAGTTTCAATTGAAATAAAGATTTTATAATTATTTAAATTATAAAATAAAATTATCAATTTAAGATGAACATAAATATAAATACATTAAATTTATTATTGAAATATTTGATTTAATATGAAGGAAAGACAAGAAGAAATGGCAAGAATTTTTTTTAAAAATTCATGTGAGTCCTTTATATTGGTAATCACTTTTATTTGTTATTATAATCATAATGCCTGATCATAACCGATTGAAACTCATATTCACAAGTTGTATAACGATTTGTGTTATACTATTTACAACTAAAGTTATTATATATTCAAATTAAAATTTTCTTTTATATATGATTTATGGGTTATCATTTGTTGGTAATTAATTCAACGAAAATATGCTCTTTAGGCTAATATTTTGACAATGTGGATTACTTTTAAGGATTTTAATGAGATTTAGAACACATTTTTATGCATTTAATCTAATTCACATTTTATTTCATTTAAAATATAATTATTTAAAACATAAGGGACCAAAAAATATGAAGTCAAACATTTGACTATATGCTTCATAGGCTCTTGATTTTTTTTTTTTTTTTTTGTCAAATATCAACTTCAATATATATCATAGGCTCTTGGTAGTTATTGCTCAAAGTGGATATATGCTCTGTCTGTAGGAATCCAGAAGAACTATGAAGCCTTAGTGGACAAAGCAGATGGATATACTTACTTGGATACGGGGCAGGAGCGGTCCTCAGACGACCGCTCCCGAGCTGTTGTCTCACAAAAAGAAAGGTAAGGCCAGAAATAAACCACGTCAAAAGGCTTCAAAACGACGTCGTTTTATTAAGTGAGACAGTCAAAAAAATGGTTATGCTCTGCTGACTGTAACGGCAAGAAACGGAACGTTATGACCACTAGTAAGCAAAGTCCCGCCCAAAGCCAAAGCTCAAAAATGAAAAGGCGCACTTGAACTCCCACCCAAACCAGACGAAGCAGTTGCTTGCGAAAAGCCACGAAGGGAGAAATAAGAGGGGAAAATACGAGATTGGCAACACTCTCCGGCGTGACATTGCGAAAAGCTGTGGAAGTGCAACATTGGATACGGAAAAAAATAGCAAGGAGAAGCAAGAAGTGGTGGAGTGGTGGACAAATTTCTGGTGATTCGGATTTATTATAAGAAGAAGAAAGGTGAACCCAAGGTTGAAGAGGGGAAGATCGTAGGCGCGGGAGTAGTGAACGACCGAAAATCAGTCAGGTATTCAAATTTTTTTGAGTCCTACGATGATGTAGTAACGTGTGTGAATTGACATGCTTGTTGAAGGACCTTACTTGTGGATGTTGTTGGCGTACAGTATGATGATCGCTTAGAGGGATATCACGTGAGCACAATTTTGTGTATAGTAATGAGTAAGTGCAGCATGATAGGAGTATTATGCGTTAGTTTTTGAGCATGACAGAGTGAGAGTGGGAAAGAAGGGGGAAATCGTGCGGCACAACTGCTTGAGAAAATGTGTGCATGGGTTCGGGAGTTAGTATTGAAAAAATGGGTGCAGATTATAATTGAAAAAATGTTATCATGAAATTGGGATGGCGTTTTTGGGTCTTGAATGGTGTAAGTTTATTGTATTAGTTCGTGTGCACGAACACAGTGTTGGATAATTGTTACATGTTGTGGTTGAACAGGTACATAGAAATAATAGAGTTCAAATGTTTTGTACTGAGTTGTGCGTCTCATACTTGCTAATGAAAATGTTATTTTGAAATTGAGATGTCGTATTTGGGTCTTGAATGGTGTAAGTTTATTGTATTAGTTCGTGTGCAGGAACACAGTGTTGGATAATTGTTACATGTTGTGGTTGGATAGGTACATAGAAATAATAGAGTTCAAATGTTTTGTACTGAGTTGTGCGTCTCATACTTGCTAATGAAAATGTTATTTTGAAATTGAGATGTCGTATTTGTGTCTTGATTGGTGTAAGTTTATTGTATTAGGGCGTGTGCATTAACACAGTGTTGGATAATTGTTACATGTTGTGGTTTAACAGGTACAGAGAAATAACAGAGTTTTAATGTTTTGTACTCAGTTGTGCTTCTCATATTTTCTTTTACATTGATGTTACAGGTTATTGGTTTAGTTGCATAAAGAGAGACAAGTTTCTAGGTTGGAAGTGAATGAGTACGAGAGTAGGATTTAATTGTATCTAATTCTTATTTTAAATTAGAAATAAATTATCCATTTGAAAAGGTTCAAAATTCTGATCAGACTAAATAAATATAATCATTCATCTAAATCCAATAGCACAACCAATTTCCAACCTATTGTGTAGAAAATATAATTCAGAGCACCTAAATTGTAAGTAGTGACAATTCTTATGTAGATGTATGTCATGTAATAAGGTGTTTACCATAGCTCACGCCCACCTATTAAAATTGAAGAAATGTTGATTCTAACAATATTATATTAGGTATGAACATTATTTTTTTATTTTTATTAATTGAAATACCAACCTAAATACTGTTGTTATTTGCTGTTCTTTTTTCTTTTTAAGTTTAAAAATTTTTTAAAAGCATTTTTAAGCTAGAGGATTAAAGTTTTAGCTGAAAAGAAATCCGATATTAGAGATCCTTGTAGAAAATTTTATTAAGTTCAGTGATTTTGTGGTATAATTGAAAAACTTTTGTGGATTGCGTGCATCATTGGTCATCAGGTTGTAAACATAGCGTGCCAAATACGTTTACTGGCAAGATGTGGAAAATATTAAGTGCGTAAATTATTGCTTTCTAGCAGTAGCATCTCTCCAATGAAAATCAAAATATCCTATACTATGTAGTGTATGTTGCATCTGTAAATGATCAAAAGATCCTATACTATGTTGCATTTGTAAATGTTTAATCAATAAGAGTAAGAATAAAGAAGCAAAGGTAGAACCTTACTTCTTAAATGAAATTACATAATATCCTTTCCATTTAAAAAGTATAAAATTCATATACCTTTACAATGAAGATACCAATTTCTGGGGATTGCATTTATTCACCTTCTGCTTAGAATATTATTTTTTACATGAAAGAAAAGGAACATTTATACAACGGAGAAGAAAATGTAAAAATAGCTTTCAGTAGAATGATTGCTTCCATGGCAGCTAGCCATCTGTAAAACAGAGAACAAAGAACACAAATTGCTTTTAGTAGAATGGTTGTCCCCATAAAGAGAAGTCATTCACTAAATTTCTTAAGAGTTAGAAAAGGGGGAAAAATCTTACCTTCAAGCCAACTTCAAGTAGAAGGAACAGAATTCTCGAGACAGGAAATTCAAAAAAACCCAAATCCTCCAATACTCTCCTACAAACTTTCCATGTCGTCAGTCATAAAATAAGAAGAGAAAAAAAAAACTAAAAAGCAATGCATTGAATGTTTAGAGAATGAAAAAAATTACTCAAGAATTTATTTTAGTCATTAGAGTAATATCGAAAGGATCAAAACATGTCGTAATCATATTTAAAAATGGGGCTAAATTTGTATTAAAAGTTTAGAAGAACACATTCAGGCACACTGAAACTAATAAAATAGGAAAAAAATGAATTTTGACAATCAAAACCAAGACTCAAATGTATCTATAAAAGTCAAGCAAAAAGAAAAGCATCCCCATGGCACAAAGTCGGCTGTAGTTAGGGATAATATTCCCCAAAATGTGATAGAGCAGTTATTTGGCACATTTTGCATTGTCATCTTGTTCTAATTTTGGCTATTCATGGTGCTAAGAAAGGGAATTTCACTCATATTTGATATTTGTGTGAATTGTAGGTGGTTAGCATTAAAAATGATATCTTGAGGTGAATTTCCAGAAGACTTCTCATTTCAGGGCGTGGCCACGCCTTAAAAGGTGGACGAAACCGAAAGCCGGACTGCGGTCCACGTGAACCGCGAGAAGCATGGGATAAAAACTCCAAAAGGATAGCTTTTGTTAGATGAATTACTCCAGACGTCTCCTTTCTTTACTTTCTTTTGGGCGGCGGCTATAAAGAGAAAAGCAAGATTCAAAAAGTGGGAGGAGACCCTAGCTTTAGCTTCAGAAGTCAGACGCTTTTTATTTTATTCTTTTGCTCTCCGTCGGCCGCAAGGAGATTAGTTTTGAGTTTTCTTTTTCTTCTCTTTCAGTCAGACGTATTTCTTCTTTCTTTTAGCTTTCGTCTTGTACAGCTTGACTCCTGAGTTGTTACTCTTGCTTAAGACAATTCGCGTTGATTTTCTGCTTTGTGATTGCGACCCCAATTCTTCGGCAAATAATCGAATGAACTCAATTAAATCACGCGGGATTGACACGATGAGGAGCGGCTAATTTCCTCCTCTACCCAAAGGTTGACGCAAAGGCGCGGTTCATAATATCTGTGAGATCTAATCGAATCTTCATTATTTCTTCCATTTTATTGCTATTCGTGCTTTTCCTGAATTAATTGTTCATGGGTATTTTATTAATTGAATATCAACGGCCGGGTATTTGATTTAATTTAATAGCCTACTGCCACGTTAATTAAATAGAATCCGTAATTGTTCATTTAGTTAACACCCCGTGGCAACCACCATAATTGGCTTTATGATGGGGAAACGCAAGATCTAGCTTAAATAAACCCTCTTAGCGTATTTATTGGTTAGGGTTGGGTTCTTCTAGCTCTAATGCAATTGGATAATTAAATTCCTACGGTCGTACCTAGGGTTGTTATCTGGTTAGGGGAGCAGTTAATGGTCGTACCTTGACTGTCGAAAAGGTAAGGAAGAATTGGTTATCAGAGCTTGTTGATAATTATAACCAACCTAGTGACAAATGGATGAAATATCTTTGCATCGATGATCAGTTGAATGGACCGTATCTGAAAAGTTGTACCTTTGGTTAGAGTCGTATTGGTTATTGATTACTTTCTATTTATTTCTATTAGTTGCTTTATTAGTTAGTTAATTAGTTATTTCATATTTTCCAGAAACCCCCCATACTTCGGACTCTAAAAGAAATAAGTTATCCCCAATCCCTGTGGATTCGACCCTACTCACCGCTATATACGAAATCTGTATTTTTTCTCGAGTAGGTAATTATTATTGTACAGGCTCGACACCTGTCAATTTTTGGCGCCGTTGCCGGGGACTGGTGCCTGATTAATTTGTTTCTTTTTTAGTTCATTTTTTTTATTTTTCTCTTATTTTTTTTGTATATATTTTATGGCTGCTAACATTCCGTATTTTGGTGATAGACTGGATTTTAATTTTACAAGGGGTTATGAGACTCATACTTTTTCTAATGATCAATGGGCTGTTGCAAATTGTGGAGCTTATTTTGCTTCGAATTTTTCACCCGACATATGCCCTGCATTTCAAGATGGTCGAAGTACTCCAATCGATACTTTTGGGAATTTTCCACCTCAATATCAAACGTGGCATGACCCTTATTCAAACGGGTATGAGCAAGGATGGTGGGATGATTCCACTTTTAATTATGAACAAAGGCCAATAGATTTTCAACAGCTAGAGTCTCAAGGACCGTCATCCATGTCAGGTATGTCTCTTGAAGAAATAGTTGAATTAATAGCTACTAACACATATCAAATTCAACAGGAGACACATCAATTTCAACAGGAGACACAAAGGTTAATTAAAGAGATGGAAGATGGAAGGCGTGAATTGGCATCTGCAATGAGCAAATTGATTTCTCCATTTTGTGAAGAATTGCCCTCAGCGACTATTATCGACCATGAGGAAGATGAGGGTATAATTATCCTGACAAATGACATGAAACTGCAAGAGTCTCATGATGAAGGATCTAAAGATGCAGTTGAAAAGAAAGTTGAAATGCAAGACATGAGACCCCAATATCAAATTGTTCAAATGATTGAATCTAGTGAACAATCTCCAAATGCGGTGACATCTCCTCCATTCCTTAATCAATATTTTTCTAACTCTTATTTTTCAATTCCTGTTGGTGAAATTAATTTTATTATACCAGAAGATTTTAAATTTCATGACAGGAATAAGTTAAGGGTTGCGATGGCAAAATATCTCGAACCAATAAGTGCTCGTGATGGAGGAGTGACTGAAGATTTAGTGTCATCACTTGTTTGTTTGCCGCCATCTACTAATCCATGGAAGACCGTAGCTCGTGGACTCAAGAATTACTCTATTTACGAGGGCTATCAGGATTACATAGAAGATGAAGCACTGAAACGAGCTACACGATTTTATCCTCCGTGAATAAACATGACGATGTCTAGCCAAAGACATTAAAGAAAGGCGCTACTTGGGAGGCAACCCAAGGATTCTTTTGTTTTAGTTTTCTTATATTTTTGGAATTTTTATTAAGTGTTAGTGTCATTTAGTGGATTGTTGTTTTGTGGCAGGAAGCTGGCAGTTGGACATGCCCACTCTAGTTGATCAGGCCTAAGGAATGAAGCTTTGGAATTGATGGTCAGAAGACTCTAGCTTCCAAGGCGTGCCCACGCCTTCCAACCCTTCCGAAAATGAAACTTCAGTCTTCTCCTTCCTGTTGGTGTTGCGTCCATCGCCACCACTCCACATTGTGCACGCAGCCGTCTCACCTCCTCCGCCTTAGTGTCTCACTTTCCCTCCCCGGTGGTCAGGGAAGTTTCTTTTCTTTTCTCCTAATACTTCATTTGTCTTTTCTACATTGAGAACAATGTAGGTTTTAGGCGTGGGGGAGTGGCTTCCATTATTTCTTTTTGCTTTGTTACTCAAAAAAAATGAAAAAAAATGAAAAAAATGAAAAAAAAATGGATAAAATGAAAAAAAAGGAAACATTGTAGTTAGTCGGCTTTTTGTTTATTTCTATGCTTGTTAATGCTGGAGCATGTTGCTGTGATAAATGACACAATCAAGGTGCGTGGGTATGTGGGTAAATATACTAGCTATGCATTTCGTTTTTCCTTGGCAGTGTTGTTGAGTGTTGAATACACTGGACTTGACCCATTTTTGAAACTTTTGGGAGCTTTTGAGCCTTTTATGAGCACATTATTCTTGTTTGCTCTATTTTTGTTTGATTGAGTGGGTATCACACATGGTATTGGCATTCTAGAACTTGCTAGTTTATACATGTCGAGACCACATTTTTGTTGCATTGGATGCATTTGAAATGATAAGGGCATTTAGGATTTAACCCTATTTAGCTATCTAAAAAACCAAGCCCTCATCTTATCTCCC
>NW_020862777.1:0-48956 GCF_003713205.1 Coffea eugenioides | reverse complement strand
ATCGAACCAATAATATTTTAATTGAGTGTGGGGAACTTGTGGAGGAAGTAGTACAGGTGAACTTGGCCGAAGAAGGTTAAGGGGACGTAGCTTCTAGTGACTCAGGAGCCAGCTGCACCTGAAGAGGTGGTGGAGTTTGCTGGATCAGTGACAAACTAAGTTAGAGATCTAGGGTTTGGGGGTTATGCAAGGTAGCTAGGACATAGTATAGAATGGTTGGAATGACACGTCACCTTTCTTGTTTTGCTTTTGATATTGACATGTTACGGTTGATGTATATAGCGTATGCTTTTGTTCTATGTCCTTTGGTTGCTATAAGTACTCGATTTTGTTAGGTTGATATGTACAGTACTTCATGACTTGATATGTGAATTACTATGATATGTATATAAAGAAAGTATGTTATTTAAATGTGCTCTATTCTTTTCATTTTATGCTTTGAAAATGCTTTTATCGAGCTTTATAGTTATTTTGTTTTGCTTATACCTATATAGTCTAGTTTTCAAAAAGAGGCATGGAAGGTAGGCGAAGTCAGGGATGTGGGACTAGTCGAAGACACGATTCTAACCGTGGACGTGGAGTTAGACAAGTACAAGAACCGAGAGAAGAGAGAGATGCGACGATCGAACAACAACATGAACCGAGAGTTGAAGGAGAGGATCTAGTAGCAATGGCAATCCAGCAAATGACTAATATTTTAGCTAGATTGGTAGAGCAGCAGGGTCAATCCCCTATTAATCAGTCCAGGGACCCTAAAATAGCGAAATATAGGGCTTTAGAGCGGTTTCAAAAGTTTTCTCCTCCCAAGTTTCTTGGAGGGACAAACCCGGAGGTAGTTGAGAGATGGCTGGAAACAATGATCAATATTTTTGCCACCTTGAACTTTACCATATTCCAATTTAAGGGACCAGCCAAAGCTTAGTGGAATGTAATTATGGCTAAGTGGGAGAGAGAGTGGACAGCATGGACTTGGGTGAACTTTGTGCAAGAGTTTAACGAGAAATATCTTCTACCAATAGTCCAGGAGAAAAGGGAGGACGATTTCATTAGGCTACGTCAGGGTGGATTAAGTGTATCTGAGTATGAGACTCAGTTCACCAAGTTATCCAAGTTTGCTCCTGAATTGATAGCCAAAGAGCAAAGGAAGGTGAGGTGGTATGTACAGGGGTTAAATGTAGAAATACAAGAGACTTTGGCGGCGGCACAAATTAATACTTTCACGGAGGTTCTTGAGAAAATCCAAAGGATAGAAATTGCAAGGGCGCAAGTGAAGGCTTTTAATGTAAGAAAGAAATGTGTGTCTAGTGGAGACCAAGGACAGGAACAAGGTGATCAAAGTATGCCATCCCCTAAGGTGGATCGAGGAGCTAGTGGTGTGAAAATTTTGGGAACATCTAAGGGAGTTACTCTGAGAGGAGCCCCAGGTGGAAGAGCACAACTGGGAGATGCTTCACAAGGAGATCAAACATCAATCCCTCACTCATTTTGTGGATATTGTGGAAAGACCAATCATACTGAGGATAATTGTTGGCAAAAGGCACAGAAATGTTTATGGTATGATAGTGTTGAGCACCAGATTGCAACCTGTCCCCTCTTTGGTGAGACTTAGTAGTTAGATAGGTCAAACCCTAAACAACCAAATATAGGAAGGAATAGATCCAGAGTGCCTGCCAGAGTATATACCTTAAACCACCAGCAAGTGCCTAACCCGTCTAAAGTGGTGGAAAGTACGATTTGTGTTTTCCATTGTTTGGCTAAAATTTTGGCTAATGGTGAGATCTGGGAACTAGAGATGGACATGCAAGAGACAAAAATACCCTGAGTTATTTACGAATAAATGTATGAATTTCGAGATCGAAATTCTCTTAAGAGGGAGAGAGTGTGAGGACTAGAAAATTCACTTATATTTTCCTTATAATTCTCTTTTATTTTGAATAAGTTAATTTATAATTCCTTTACTACTAATTTACTCCCTCATTTGTTGTAATAAATAATATAATCGAAAATTTTACCTTTACTTTTATAGTTAGAGTAAATTAGGATTTTTGTGCACTTTGGTCGTGTGATCACTTGGTGAGGTATGTGTACTAAATTTGATGGATAAGAGTGAATATTAGGTAAGAGGAAGTGCGTGATTAGAAGTGCTAATAATAAGTTAGTGAATCATAAAGTTAAAACAAAAGTACAAGGGAGTTAAGAGAAATAGGCTTGAACTGACGTGCGCCGTTTGTTACCGGTTGAGTACACTGCTTGACCAATATTTTCTTACCTTAATGATACGCTCCTCGGTCAACACGTTCCGAGACACGTAGCATATCAGCATCAAGGATCTAGCGAGATTTCCAACCGTTTGGATTTGCGATTCCTAGAATCAAGAAGGACGGCACGACTTGAATCAAGGCAGTAGAACGGCGACTCCAATTGAGGTGGTTACTCAAGTAGATAGGCCGGATGAACAATCAAGGATAATCACGACATTGCTCAAGAACCCTTGCCAAGCAAGTAATGGAATTGTAACTCTCGAATGTAAAAGAAAACAATGCTGAAATTTTATTATCAAAGTGTGTAACCCTTCAACCGTACAAAGTGAACATGTTTATAGGCTAAAAGACTAACGAAACCCTCAAGGAAGAGGATCACAACTAACCTAAGACTAGGGAAAGGGGTTCGGCCACCTTTGGGACATAAGTGGGTCGAATCCATGACTCCAACAAGGTAACAAGCTAGTAACTAATCTAAACAATGACTCGATGGCTAACAACTCGCAACTAGAGGCCTAAATAGTTGGGCCGACTCTACTTAGTGAAGTCGTGGTTTCCACTTGGCTCTTCATAGGTTTAGAGCAATATGTAGGTGTCTTGGCCCGCTATATCCCAAAATCAATTAGGAAACTAAGTGGACAGCTTGGGTAACTCATTTAATTCCAGTTGGACAACTTCCTTCAATTTAGGAAACTAGGGTTTCGTTGGATTCCTTTCACACTAGCGCCTATTTCCATTTCTGTCCGCACCTAGTGTTTATCTTTGATCGTACCTTTTGATGATTACAAAACAAATGGATAAAATTAATGTTTTCAAAGTTTGTTTTTGGTCAGAAAATGGAGCAAGACAGGTTCAAAGGCCAAGCATCTGCTAAAACATTTGTCGGACGTACAAATACATCCTATCGGCCGTCCGATAACCGTTGAACATCTTCGGACGCGCAAAGAACCTATCCTCGGACATCCGAAGCTGTTAAGTCAGCACTTCTAAGATCCCTAACCTCGATCGGACGCACAATACCTGAGCACCGGACGTCCGAAAATCTTTGCAACACTTCGGACGACAAATATTAGAAGCATCGGACGTCTGAAAGAATCAATGAAGGATTCCAAGTCTTACATCATAGGATCGGACGCATATTCTGATGCTGCCGGACGTCCTAAAGATTTCAAGAAGATTTCTTGAACTCACTGCCTGCGTTTGGACGCACAAAACCAGCCTACCGAACGTCCGACACTACTAACGGCTAGTTGACTCTTCAGCTGCCTTGTGTCCGTTGGTGGCTTTAATTGAAGATGTTTTTGGTCTATTATAAATAGGATAAAAGTCAACCACCAGGGGCAACAGATACACATTAAGTCTATATCAGATCTTGAGTGATTCAAGCATAAGAATACTCCAAAAAGAAGATTTGTACTCTTAGTTGTGTGATCTTCTTTTAGCTTTTCAAGTGTGATTTAATTTCTTCAATAGTGTAGCTCTGTGAGGGTTATTCGAGTGATTGTAAAACTTCCTTGC
This sequence comes from Coffea eugenioides, assembly GCF_003713205.1. Lineage (NCBI taxonomy): Eukaryota > Viridiplantae > Streptophyta > Magnoliopsida > Gentianales > Rubiaceae > Coffea > Coffea eugenioides. The sequence continues at coordinate 45,177 of NW_020862777.1, read as the reverse complement.
TTGATCAAGTGTATTTTGAGGCAAGGAGGAAGTGATCCTTCCCGTATACACAAGAGATTGGTTGTTTGTTGAATCAACTTGAAGAAGCTTACAATATAAAGGGATATTCAAACTCTAGTCGAGTTTGAAATTTGGTTTGCTATTCCATCTTCTTATTCACTGTTTTGTAACACTAACTGTTTATTTCTTCTGCTCTAAATTACTTCCGCCTTATCATAAATTGTCCCTTGGTCTGGTTCTTTAGAAAAAGGGGGCTAGTTCAGAAAAAGTGATTTATATTTTGGCTAGCTTTTAAAACTACCTAATTCACCCCCCTCTTAGGTTGTTTTCGATCCTTACAATTGGTATCAGAGTTTGGTCTCCTTGAGATTAAGCTCAATCGGCTTAGGAGTAAATATGACAACCAACAATGCCATGTTCTTTGAGGGACAATCAGTAACTAGACCTCCTATGTTCAATGGTTCAAACTATGTGAGTTGGAAGGAAATGATGATCATTTTCTTACAATCTATTGATATTGAGCTATGGTTTATTGTCAATGAAGGTCCGTTTGATGCCTCCACTATTGATGCAAATACAAATAGGCCAAGACCAAAAACAAGAAGGGAACTAACTGCTGAAGATAGAATTCATCTCACTCTGAATGCCAAGGCGATGAATGTACTATACAGTACTTTAAACTCAAAGGAATCTGTTAGAGTCAAGGGCTGCAAATCTGTAAAAGAAATCTGGGATAAACTTCGAGAAATACACGAAGGAAGTGAAAATGTGAGAGAACAGAAGAAGTCCATTCTGGTCACGAAGTATGAATCCTTTAAGATGGAACCTCACGAAAACATCGACAAGATGTATTGCAGATTCAATGATCTTATTAAGGATTTAGAAGTTCTTGAGAAAGACTACTCTCTAAGTGAGAAAAATAGAAAAATCCTGAATGCTCTATCAAAGGATTAGGAGAGCAAAGTGACTGCCATTGAGGAAGCCAAAGATCTGAACACTTTATCTATTGAATCCCTCATAAATTCACTAACCTCTTATGAGCTAAAACTCAAGTCTAAGGTGCAGGAAGAGGAAGACACAAGAGTTTGAAAGAGCATTGCTCTGAAGATTTCACAAGAAGAAGATGATACAATCTCTCTGGATGGAGATGACATGGAAGGTGATGATAGTGACATTGCACTCATCACACTAGGTTTCAAAAGAATATTCAACAAGAGAAGATTCAGAAAAGGAGGACATAGCAATTCCTTTCCAAATCAGTCCAACAACTTCAGAAATAAAGGAAAGCTGGAATTCAACAAAAAGCAAACTGATAAGTGCTTTGAATGCGGTCAACCTGGTCATTATGCAAATGAATGTCCAATGAAGAAAAAGAAGGAGAACAAGAGTGAACAAAAACCAAAATTCAACAATTTCCAGATCACCTGGAATGACTGCAATTCAGAAGGAGAAGTAGAGGAAGAAGAGGAATCCGCCCAAGTAGCTTTCATGGCCATTGGAGATGAAGAGGTAACCCAATGTAACTCTCAAACTGATAGTGATAGTGAGTCTGATGTTGATATTAATTCTTTCCTAGAAAAAATGCATAACAGTCTAAAAGAATCCTATGTTAGAAACAAGAAACTAAAACAGAAAATTAGCTTTCTAATACAAGATAATGCAAATCTTTTTAGACAAAACAAGTGTCTTAAGCATGAAAATGAGAACCTGAAAAGGATTGAAACTGATGTGCTTGCTGAACTTAACAAAAAGACAAATCTCTGTGACATGCTCAGAAGTGAACAATGCAGCCTGAAAAAAAGGATGGATGATTTATGTCAATTGTTACAACATATGAAACAGAACCGCCTTCAAAAGAATGACACTGAACCTCACCTTAACATTCATCAGAAAAGAGAAAAGATTGAATTATAGTAAAAATGAATTTACTGTCTACAAGAGAAGGCAAGTCAAATTCATTAAACCTGTTCATTTGATTGATCCAATGACCGTATGCAAGTTTTGCTGTCAATTTGGTCATATGAATAGCAACTGTTATGTTAAGAAAAACATGAGAAATGGAATGAGATGCATGTGGGTTGTTAGACATAATGCTAACCATGAAGGACCCAAAAAGTAATGGGTACCAAACATTATATTGTTGGACTACTGTGTAGGTGAACCTAGTGAACATTGTTAAAGAATCAAAATGGTTCATAGATAGTCGATGCTCAAGACATATGACTGGTGATGCATCACAGTTCATCAAGCTCAAGCCAAAAACAAGTGGAAAAGTTACTTTTGGAGACGATAATAAAGCCAAAACTGTTGGAATTGGTGATGTTGGTAAGAATGGTCAGATTTTTGTTCATAATGTTCTTTTAGTCGACAACCTGAGTTACAATTTGCTGAGTGTTAGTCAATTATGTGATAGGAACCTGCTCGTGTTATTTAAGAAACATGATTGCCTTGTTCTTGACTCAAAGTTTAACATTATTTTCAAAGGAAAAAGAGTTAATGACATTTATGTGGTGATTCTTGAAAAAGTTGATGCTTCCAGCCTTAGTTGTCTCAAAGTAGCAAATGAGGATCCCTGGTTGTGGCACAGAAGGCTTTGTCATTTCAATATGGATTTGCTAAAAGAGGTTTCCAAAAAGGACCTGGTTAGAGGGCTCCCAAAACTCAATTTTGTAAAGATCGCATTTGTGATGCTTGCCAATTTGGAAAACAAGTCAAGTTATCTTTTAAACCAAAAAATTGTGTTTCTACCTCAAAGCCCTTAGAACTCCTACATCTTGATCTTTTTGGTCCAACTCAAACCACAAGCCTTGGTGGCAAGAGATTCTGTTTTGTTGTTGTTGATGACTATTCTAGATACACTTGGGTGATGTTTCTTGCACATAAAGATGATGCTTTCAAAAACTTTGTTTCCCTGTTTGCCAAGGTTCAAAATCTGATTGGTTTGAAAATGGCACAAAATTTTGTTTTTGTGGATTTTTAGAATTTTGTGACAACAATGGCATTACACATGAGTTTTCTATTGCTAGAGTACCTCAGCAAAATGGAGTGGTTGAGAGGAAAAATAGAACTCTTCAAGAAGCTGCTAGAACCATGCTTAGTGAATGCAATTTACCAAAGTACTTTTGGACTGAAGCTATAAACACTGCATGCTATACCATGAACAGAGTTCTCTTAAGGCCAATCTTGAACAAAACTTCATATGAGCTGTTGTTTGATGAAAAACCCGTAGTTGGTTATTTTAAAGTTTTTGGTTGCAAATGCTTCATTCTGAACATCAAGGAGCATCTTGGTAAGTTTGATAAAAAATCTGATGAGGGGATCTTCTTGGGATATTGTGAAAATAAGAGAGGCTTTAGAGTTTATAATCGTAGAACTCTGGTTATAGAAGAAGCTATACATATCACTTTTGATGAATCTAATGGTGACACTTCCATGAGTTGTGGTGAAGATGATGATACAGGTGTTCGAGAAGAATTAAAGAAGCTAACAATCAGCAATCAAGGCACAGCTCCATCAGAAAATGATTCAACGGAAGATGAAAATCAAGACAGTCCTGCTAGAGAAGACAATGACAGTGATACTGCGATTCCTAATGATCTTCCAAGAGTCTGAAAATTCGTCCAAAATCATCCTAAGGAACTTATCATTAGGGATCCATCTGAAAAGGTCAGAACACATTCCTCCTCTAGACAATTAATAGATAACTTTACATTGATTTCACATTTTGAGCCCAAAAATGTTGTTGATGCATTGAATGATGAGAGCTGGATTTTGGCCATGGAAGAGGAGTTAAAACAATTTGAAAGAAATAAGGTTTGGACATTAGTTGCTAGACCACAAAATCATCTTATTATTGGCACTAAATGGGTTTTTAGAAACAAAATGAATGACAAAGATGAGATAGTTAGAAACAAGGCCAGATTGGTAGCTAAGGGTTACACTCAAGAAAAAGGAATTGATTTTGATGAATCATTTGCACCCGTAACTAGGCTAAAATCTATTAGAATGTTTTTAGCTTTTGCATGTTTCAAAAATTTTAAATTATTTCAAATGGATGTTAAAAGTGCTTTCCTAAATGGTTTTATAGATCAAGAAGTTTTTGTTGATCAGCCCCCTGGTTTTGAAAATGAGAATTATCCAAACCATGTTTTTAAACTCTCAAAAACTTTGTATGGATTAAAACAAGCTCCAAGAGCATGGTATGAACGCTTGAGTGGTTTTTTGATTGAGAATGGGTTCAAAAGAGGCATAGTAGATACTACTCTTTTCACTAAACAAAGTTCACGTGATCTTCTAATTGTTCAAATATATGTGGATGATATTATTTTTGGTGCTACTAATGAGAACTTATGCAAGGAAATTTCCAAAATAATGTAAAAAGAGTTTGAAATGAGCATGATGGGAGAATTAAATTTCTTCCTTGGACTCCAAGTGGCTCAAACCAGAGAAGAAACGTTTATCAATCAAACAAAATACACCAAAGAGCAGCTCAAAAGATTTGGAATGGAGGACTCAAAGCAGGTTGGAACACCTATGTGCACATCTACCAATCTCGACAAAGATGAAGAAGGTACAAAAGTTGATGAAAAGAAGTATAGAGGTATGATTGGTAGTCTGCTTTACTTAACTGCTAGTAGACCAGATATCATGTTTGCTGTATGCTTATTTGCTCGTTTTCAGTCCTGTCCAAAGGAATCACATTTGAATGCAGTAAAAAGAATTCTTAGATATCTAAAAGGAACCTTGAATTTTGGTCTTTGGTATCCTAGATGTAATGAACTCCCATTGAGTGAATTCTCTGATGCTGATTTCGGTGGTTGTAAAGTTGAAAGAAAAAGTACATCAGGAATATGTAGCTTTCTTGGAAACTGCTTAGTATCTTGGTTCAGCAAGAAACAAAATGCTATTTCTCTTTCTACAACTGAAGCAGAATATATTGTTGCTGGTGCTTGTTGTGTTCAACTGTTATGGATGAAAAACACATTGAATGATTTCAGACTAATATATGAATGTGTGCCTATGTATTGTGATAACACTAGTGCCATAAATTTGACAAAAAATTCCATTTAGCACTCTAGAACAAAGCACATAGACATAAAGCATCACTTCATTCGTAATCTTGTTCAGAAGAGAGAAATCTGCGTTCAGAATGTGTGTTCGAAAAATCAAATTGCTGATATTTCACAAAATCCCTTCCACTGGACAAGTTTGTGTATCTTAGAACAAAACTGGGCGTCTATGAAAAAGTTCTCTAAAAATTTCCATCGGACGTCCGATGTGTTAGAACGGACGTCCAACAGTGTTCTTCATCAGTTTCCCCAGGAAATTTTTTGTTTGGACGATTGTGTCGGACACTTCACTTCGTTCGACCGTCCGACACTCAATTTACTGCGTCTTATAAAGAAGCCATCCACTTCATTCAGTTCAGTTACCTCCTTAGACTCGGACGCAACCCTTCGGTTCTCCTTCAAATTCAAAATTCAAATTAGTCGTGTCCCGCATTCAAGTTCCAAGGAATTGATCCGACCAGCTTCATTTCACCTCCATTGACCGTTTTACTTCACTCATAACACCCCATAACTCCCAACTGCCTCATAATTCCCAATTCATACTAGAAACCCTAACTTTTCCAAATCCACTACCTGTAATCATCTCAAGCATCCTCTACAGCTCTTAACGCACTAGTAGTCAATTTGACACGCATCTGCACTACACTGCATCTCAAGAATCATCTGCATTACATCATGGTGAGAGTTAGAGGCGGTTCAGCAAGTGCCAGACGCACATTTAGACTCAGGGATGAAGATGTTGAGATCGTAGAACCTTCCACCAGGGTATCCAAAAAGAGGACAGGGACTCGTGGTGGAAAGGCAAAGCAACCTGCAAAGAAGATACAGGATGCTCCAACTGCTGATTCATCTCCTGTACAAGTGGAAGCACATCAAACTGAGGAACAAATTGCTGAGGAACAACAAACACTTGAACCCTCTACCAGAAAATCACCTAGGACAAGGTCTGGTGCTCAGACTACTGGGTCATCTGCCAAACAAAGTGCAAAAAGGAAACGCACTTCAAAGGAACCAGAGGCTCAGCCTGTCAAAGAACCTACATCCCTGCCAAAGTTCATTGATGACAAGGCCAGAGATAGATTTGAGTTAATCTCTCAAAAAGGATTCATCATTTAGAGGTCTGTCATCCCATATGAATTTCATAAGATTGATTTAGAACTTGTGCTTAAGCTTTTTGAGTTCCAAAAATGGATTCACCTTCTGACTATCCCACACACCTTCTACCCTGACATGCTTTACCAGTTTTTTACAAATCTTAGGAAAGAAAACTCACACACCGAGCTTATCTCTAGAGTCAATTCTGTTGATATCACTTTAACTCCTGATGTCATTAACTCTGTTTTGAAAACTAAGATTGAAGATGGCTTCAGAGGAAAAATTGCAAATTTCTTTTCATATGAAGAATTCCCCTCTGCTTACCATCATTTTCACATCTCCAAGTTAATGACTTACTTTCGCACTCACTTCAACACTCCTGCTGAGGCAAGATTAGAGGATCTCAGTCCTCAAAACTTGATTATCTTCACCATTGTTTCCAATCTGTTGGTACCCACTGATGGTCACAGAACCGATGCAAACAAAATGGAATTGTATCTGTTTTACTGTTTTGTGGAAAAGATCAGAATCGATTTTGGTTTTGTGATGTGGAAATTCCTACTTAAGATTAGTACCGACAGTCGTAGGAAGCTTTCCTATGAAAAATTCCTGACTCCCATCTTTGCTCACCTTGAAATTCCCTTCATTGGAAAGTCTCCTAGAGATAGTGCCTCAACTGTTTTCTCAAAGGCCTATTTTGAACGAAAAAATTTGAAGTTTTTTTAGGGTCACTGGTGTCACAAGGAACCTCTGTCAGAGTTAAGAAGAAAGAGCCTTCACGAAACTCCAGTCACTCCTAGGACCCCTCGGGATCAATCCATGTATATCTCTCCTTTCACCATTCACCCTAGAAAATTAGCCAACAAGTCCTTTGTATACAATTCTGAGGTCATCATGTTGCTTGAAGACCTCAAGCAACATGTTATGCTCATTGAAGATGGTCTAATGTCGACCATGACACCTGACCAGCAGGCTTCCTTCATAGAGAAACGAAATCTTTTTGTGCCTCCCACTTCTGTGAACAATGAACATGCTCATCAAAAAGAGCCCATAACTGAGCCTACTGAGCACACTCCTGGTACTGAAGATACTCCAGAAGCTCATGCCTCTAGTTCTCAGCCCAAGAATAAAGGAAAAGCTCCCATCTCTGAAGAGGCGACTGAAGTTGATGCTGAAGATATTGAAGAGGAAGATCATGTGGATCCTGAGCAATTTTGTTTGACTAGGAGAAGGCCTGGATCATCCAAGATCACCATATAGGCACTACTAGGCCACTGCACTTCATGAGTAGTTCTCAATAATTCTCTTTTGCATATTTTGCTCTTAAAAGACATCTGGTGTGTTTGTTAATTTTAAGGAGTTTACTCCTCTACTGGTCTATAAAAATAGTTAACTATCTGTTGTTGGAAGATGTTTCTATATTATGGTTGTGTCTCTCTTGTCTTAAATGGATGTTGTCTCTCCTGTCTTAAATCCGTTGTTAGCTATCTCTCTTATCTGTTTATGTCAGTTCTTGTTGATTGTTGTCATTTGTTGCTGCTCTAATCTTAGTTCTGATTAATTTTGGTTCTGATATGGATATTGCTGTAATGATGACAAAAAGGGGGAGAAACATGGATGGAATCAGGATCTATATGTGAGGGAGAGTCAAGAATCTGATCTATATGTGAGGGGGAGTCAAGAATCTGATCTATATGTAAGGGGGAGTCAAGTAAATTTTTCTGTGGGGTATGAAAATTTTCTGAGGGGGAGTTGTAAATACTCCAAGGCCTCTCTAAGAAAAGGGAAACTATATCAAAATTCCCTCACTTCATCCATTGTTTTCTCATCATTAAAAAGGGGGAGATTGTTTATCTTTGTTCGCACCTTTTGATGATTACAAAACAAGTGGATAAAACTAATGTTTTCTAAGTTTGTTTTTGGTCAGAAAATAGAGCAAGACAGGTTCAAAGGCCAAGCATCTGCTAAAACATCTGTCGGACGCACAAATACATCCTATCGGTCGTCCGATAACCGTTGAGTATCTTCGGATGAACAAAGAACCTATCTTCGGATGTCCGAAGCTGATAAGTCAGCACTTCTATGATCTCTAACCTTGATTGGATGCACAATACCTGAGCACCGGACGTCCGACAATCGTTGCAACACTTCGGATGACAGGCATTAGAAGCACCGGACGTCCGAAAGAATCAATGAAGGATTCCAAGTTTTACATCATATGGTCGGACGCATATTCTGATGCTGCCGCACGTCCTAAAGATTTCAAGAAAATTTTTTTGAAATCACTACCTGCGTTCGGACGCACAAAACCAGCCTACTGGACGTCCGACACTATTAACGGCTAGTTGACTCTTCAGCTGCCTTATGTCCGTTAGTGGCATTAATTGAAGATGTTTTTGGTCTATTATAAATAGGATAAAAGTGAACCACCAAGAGTATCAATACACATTAAGTCTACATCAGATCTTGAGTGATTCAAGCATAAGAATACTCCAAAAAGAAGATTTGTACTCTTAGTTGTGTGATCTACATTTACCTTTTCAAGTGTGATTCAATTTCTTCAATAGTGTAGCTTTGTGAGGGTTATTCGAGTGATTGTAAAACTTCATTGTTTGATCAAGTGTATCTTGAGGCAAGGAGGAAGTGATCCTTCCCGTGTATACAAGAGATTGGTTGTATGTTGAATCAACTTGAAGGAGCTTACAATATAAAGGGATATTCAAACTCTAGTCGAGTTTGAGATTTGGTTTGCTATTCCATCTTCTTATTCACTGTTTTGCAACATTAACTGTTTATCTCTTCTGCTCTAAATTACTTCCGCTTTATCATAAGTTGTTCCTTGGTCTGGTACTTTAGAAAAAGAGGGCTAGTTCAGAAAAAAGGGATTTATATTTTGGCTAGCTTTTAAACCACCTATTACCTTTTAGGTTGTTTTCGATCTTACAAATGATAGTTGTTTATATTCTTATCACTCAATGATGAGAGTGGTCTATAATTTAAATGATTGAGCTATATAGCCATCGAAATATAAATTTAATACGAGGGTATGATACCTAAAAGTGACTATAGAATCTCCCTAAATGATAAATAATGTGAATTAGATATTCTCTCAAAAACTTGTAAAGTACTTAATGTATATACGAGTAAATTCTTGCACTAGTGAAAGGAAAATATCGTACTAGCCTTGAATTTTTGGCTATGTATTGACTTTTGTTAGCTAAATTAAACTATCCTGGAGTGAAGACATAAAATCTGCTACAAATATTGAGAGAATTGTGAACATAGCTAACTTATCTAGCATACAAATTTTTTCTCAAGTTTGAGTTCTCTCACTTACACTATAAAAACAAAAAAATTATCGTACATTTAACTTCCAACTAACAACGATGTATAGATAACAAATTATATGCATGGGATATTCCCATAAATAAATGAAATATATTTAAGTGAGAAAGAGTAAATTCTTAAATTAAGAAGAAATAATATTATAGTACCTGTCAATTTGATTATATGACTTTTTGGTTTGTCTTTACTCATGATAGCCAATTATATATGTTATTTTGATGTAAAAATATCCAAAAATGGTTAAATACAATGAGGGACATTATTATTATTACTCGGATTAAGCATGTCAATGGGTATGGTCTGGTTTGGATCCCTTTGATCCAGATCCAAACCCATTTAATTTAGTTAGATTTAGACCTAAATCTATACCTTTTTTGGTTTAGAAAGGTAAGTCCATACCTAGACCCTTATGGATCTGGGTATCCAATGGACATCCATGAGTATTTTTGAACATACTAAAGTAAAAATGTATTTAAAATATATAGAGTTCATAAATAATATAAACACTATTCAATTTTTGTTTTCAAATAAAAGATTAACATTTGACAAGTTGAATGCACTATTGTGAACTCAAAGAAAGAATTATTATTGACTATCTTTATATATTTTCAAAGATTCAACTGCATCCATACCTAATATTTTATTTGTTTGTCTTTACTTTTTCTCCTTTTCTTGAAAAGTTTGAACAAATTACAATGACAACCAGGATTAGTTTTTAAAAAAGAAAACAACCATAACATATATAAATATTTAATCTCATTAAAAAAATTGTAATTTTGTACCTCTTATTCTTATTTAAACTTCAATATTGGTAGATGTCTCGCAATCCAGCACTAAAATAGCGAATGAGATAAAAGTTATTTGACTGAGGACCTGACAAATAAATAATAGAATAAGAAGATTTACAAATACTTATTAATTTTTTGGGTAAAATACCAAAAAACTCCTTGTGGTTTACTAAATGTTTAATTTAACTCCCTTTGGTTTGGAAACCTACACTATAACTCCGAGTGATTTTAACTAATTTGAAAATTGGACGGAAAACATCCAATCTAATGGTTATACGTGAAATGTCAATATTGCCCCTATATAAATGAACTCCCTATGGTTTGTCAAATGGTCAATTTAACTCCCTCTAGTTTGAAAAATTACACTATAACTCCCTGTGGTTTCGACTAAATTGAAAATTGAATGGAAGCATCTTACATATAGTAAGGACAATATTGACATTTCACACACAATCGTTAGATTGGATGCTTTCTGTCCAATTTTCAATTAAGTCAACATCACAGGGAGTTATAGTGTAGGTTTCCAAACTAGAGGGAGCTAGATTGAATTTTTATCAAATCACAAGGAGTTTTTTGGTATTTTACCCTAATTTTTTCTTTGATTCAATTCAATCATCACTAGTCACTAATGTTTCAACTGTATCTAGAAGCAGTTTGACATGAGTCTCTTCAATCACCAAACCATCAACACTAAATGCAGATTCTGATACCATAATATCTTACTTTATTCGATCCAATAGCCATAAAATATTAGATTATTTTATAAATTTACTAATATATATTATTTAATTAAATATATATATGGATTTGGGTAAAGTTTGGTATGAGTTTGGATTTGGATATGGATTCTATAAAACTAGACCCTACCTAGACCCAGAAATCTCTCACAGGGTCTGGGTCTGGGTCTGGGTATGGGTAAGGGTCTAGATTTGAGAAATTTAAATCCAAACCCTACCCAAATATAGTGGGTCTGGGGTTTGGATCTGGATAAATTCGACATTGACATGTCTACTCCAGATACCTCAATATTTATAAATTGGTTAAATTGAAATCCATTTTGGATTTGACAGTATTTTGAAAAATATTTTTGTTTTTTAGGTCTACAGTAATAATTTTACAAACAATTCAAAAAATGCAAACATATCTCAAATACATTAAATAATCTAAAAATTCCCTCATTCTCTTCGCCCAGGCACTACACCTACAACCCCACCACATCACCATTACTCTCCTCTACCAACAGCCACCTCCGCACACCGGATCCCTCCTTCTCTCCCCTCTTCCTCTCCTCCTCCTCCCCTCCTCCCCCTACTAATTCTCCTTCTCTTTTCTTCTTCCTCCTCTCCCTTGTCCTTTCTCCCTTCTCCCTTTCCTTCCCCCCCCCCAATCCCATCTCCCGTCTACTGACCGCAACCTTCCCGGTCGTGACTAGAAAGGTCGCTAGAAGCTGCGACTGGTGGCTTCCGGCCACAACCAAGAAGGTTGTGGCTGGAGTCTCAGATGGAGTCGCAACCACCAGGGGAGACTCAGGTGGAGTCTCAGGGGAGAGGGGTTTGGGGGCGGGAGAGGAGAAGGAAAGGAGGGAGTAGAAGAGGAAAGAGGAGCGAGAAGGAAGAGGAAGGGGAGGAAAGAGAGGGAGGGAAAAAGAGAGATAGAGGGGAGGAGTAGGAAGGGAGTGGCGGCAGCGGGTGGTGGTGATAGGTGGTGTAAAATTTTTAAAAAATACCCCATAAAGTTGTTGCAAAATATATTTTAAAAATATTCCAAAATATATTTTGAAAAGCCCTGAAAATACTTTTAAAAACACCTCAAAAAACATCTATAGTAAAAGTTTTTTTTATATATAGTTGCAGTAAACTTTTTGAAAGACACCCCCAGAAACAGCTAGTCCAAACAGAGTCTTGAGTTTTGAGATTAAGGTGCAATGATTGACTACTTTTAGGTCAAAACAAAGCTTGGCCGAAAGTTTAGTGGGTTAAAATATAATTTTAAAAATTAATCATTTTCCCTAATCCTCACAGCTGCAATGGGGACACTGGTCGCCCATCTTCAACCACCACCAACACTGCTTTTCAAGATCAATTCTTGTCCAACACTCATTTTATTCGCTTGAGTCATGATTATGGCATCATTTTTCATCAATTTAAACCCTTTGACGATACAAAAACAAGGTCACAATTGAAATTTTGATTTGAAAATTTGAAACTTTCGGGATTGCCTCCTGCTATGGGCTTGTCTCAGACTCGGGCATATGCCCAAACAAATTCATCAACCAACTCTCACTCTGCCAAGGCACTCAATCAACCCCTTTAAAACAATTTTGAAGACACTCAATACTAGGGTTGGACAAAAATACCCGTTTACTCAAAAATCCATCATATTCGATTCGATTCGATTCGATTCAACAAATAGGGTATCCGATGTGCATTATTTGATTAGGTCAAAAGAGGGTTAGGTAATTACTTATATGCGATGTAAGGTAGGGTTACATGATTAAGAATCCGTGGGTATCCAACGCGTCACACAAATATATATTTTATTTTTTATTTTTATACACATATTACAAAATAATACTTTTGGAGCTAAATAAGTAATTTTATTGAAGAAGCTATATTATAAATATGAAAATTATAGTTTGTTTATAAGATTCATTTATAGAGGTCGTGATCTTTTTTTCTTTTAGGAAAGAGTTTAATTAATGTAGAATATATACTTTTAAAAAGGTACTATTTAGTTGAAATTTTCATTGATTTTGAATTATTTTAATTATTTTCTTTTTCTTGTATTCTCTTCGCATATTTGTTTTTTGGTAGGAGACTTTTTTTGAGAAAAAAATCTTTATTAAGTCTTAGATAAATATTCAAAATACAAAATTAAATTACTATAAATTATCTTTTTTTAAAACTAAATGATAACCAAGGCGACGCAGGTACCTGTTAAGCCGACCCTACCTTAACAAATATCCGTTCGTATGCGGAATGGGTAAGGGTCAAAAAACAACTGACCTGCAAGGTGCAGGTCTAGTCAGCCAAATAATGCATAGAACATGTACTACTCAACCCATACTCACCCCTACCCAAAACAAATCTTAATAATCATAAAATAGCAACCAGAACATGCAAAATCCAATTTTCAAATTTCTCCTCAAGATTTAGCATCAAATTTTACAAAAATTACACAAAAAAATCCAATCAACAAATAAATACTCAAGCACTGAATTGGCATTATACTGTATTTGTGCAGCACCGAATTGACATTATCTGACTTGTATGTATGGCGAAAGAGAGGAACTATGGAGAGGAGGGGGAGGAGGGAGAAGGATGTTGAGAGTAAGGGAGGAGATGAATCAGAAAATTTAGATATTTTTTCTTTTTATTTTTCTATATTTTCTTTTAACCGTATTTGTAGGTAACTTGCATCAAAACGGCCTTATTCTCTCAGTACTTTTTTTGCCTTTTTATAAAACACAGGTGCATTAACGCACAACAGAAGCACCCTATCAATCTAAGATCCCAGCCTGCTTGTAGCTTTCGACAGAGTCAACAAGGGTTTCTTCCACAGGTCTATATGTCCAGCCTAGCCTCTCCAATTTTTCTGAGCTAATATTCCATCGGCTTTGATCCTTCACCTCTATAAGTCTGCGAAGAAATGAGCTATTTCAAGAAAATATGCAGACAACATAAATGGTTCTTGTAGAGACTCGTAGATGCCACACTTTTGGAAATGGAAATCATGACGGACATGAACAAACAAGAAAATCAGGACAAACGGGGTGTCTGAAAAATGAGACAATTAATTTCAAAGATGGTAATCCACCTCTTAGGGTACTTGTAGTTGGCATAGTTTTTCCTCAGAGTTTCCACCATATGTTTTGTCGTGGTGAGGTGAGGTGAACATATGTACCGGCCTTCAGCTTCAGGTCTCCCGTAAACCAAAAGCAGTGCCTCGGCCACATCACGCACATCTACTGTGTTGTAGAATTTGTTTTCTGTTTCCTCACATCCTTCTGTGCAGCCAAGGAGTAAAAAGAAGAGCAGTTTAATCTCAAAAAATGATGTTATCTAAGCTAATCTCTGAGTTCTTTACTGCATATATGAAACATACAATCCCTTTGACAAATCGTACCGCAATAAATTCATGCGACTTTTGAACTGCAAAGGACCTACAGGTCACAATGTTAACCTTTTATATCTTCAACTACGTCCCAAAGCAATCAAGCAAACAGTTGAAAGATGCAACCTCTTCAGATGTTATGCCTATTGTCTGTCTCACCTTCCATTAGGTTCTTAAGTTTTTTTTTTTTTAGATCACTTTGCAAGTTTTCAGATCATTGCCAAAATCATAAAACTATTAGAATGGCAGATAGCTTACAGGTTTAGAATCTGAAAACCTTTCAGCTGGCTTGAAGATTAAAAAAAATGCCAAAAAGACGGCAAAGCAGTTATCTGATCAATGAATATGGTTTCATTCCTAGAAGTTCAACCGCAACCATGTTGACGAATTTTGTGAAATTTTATTGACATCAATTCATTATGTATCATGAAAATAACACTGGAAGCCAGAAGCATAAAAATGATGGGTTACTTGGAAAATTAGTTGATCAACCGCATGAAGAAATTCAATTGCTTGACCTTTGACGGACCAAAAGAAAAAATGCTAAGCTTTAGAGTTCATCAGAGTTCTACAGTGACATCCATGCTCACTTAGGCACAAACCAATATCAAGGAAAAAACTGTATCACTTACGAGTTACGACCACTTCCATGCAGAAGGTGAAAGAAAGAAAGAAAATATATAACATAACGGAATAGTTCTCTAATTGATTACGGGCATTAGTAAATCACCTTTCAAGAGCTTTATAAGAATTAGGCTGCTAGCATTTGCGTCATGCTGAAGCATGGGGCCAAAAACATAGGATGGGCATACAGTTAAAACATCAAGGCCAGTTTCTTTTGCATATTGTAAAGCCTCTCTTTCAGCAACCGTCTTGGAGTAACAATACCAGATCTGGAGCAATATTAGTACAGGATGGTCAACCAAAAACTGATAGTAATTGCTAAAATCTGATTTCTCAGCAATCTTAGAAGCAGTATGAATAAGACAGTGATTTTTCTGCACAATTACAAAACCAAGGTGCAACAGTAAAAAGTGTAATTATGTTGATGCATACATTTGTTGCCTTGCAGTATTCTCCGTCTGACCAACACTTCTCATCTATAATTTCACCTTCAGGCAGATTAGGACTCATTACAACAGCAGCAAGAGAGGAAACCGCTACAACGCGCTTGACATTTGCTTCAGAACAAGCCTTCAGTACATTAAGGGTACCCTTTACAGCTGGCTCAACAAGTTCAACCTGCAAGAAATCATCATGTTGGCAGAGGAACTAGCACTCAACTCTTCATGCTGAACTGCTTGTTTTTGCGTAAAATATATCCAGATAGACGACTGAGTAGTGTCAGTTAACCTGACATCTTTAGAGTGAATGAGTACATAGTTAAGAACTCATGACTGCTTATGCCAGCGATGAACTTGGTTACCAGCATAGGTTATTATTATATGCATTTATTCACTCATTTCAACATTTGAAAAATCCTTCCACAAATAGATAGAAAGGCAAAGAGCCCCAGTGACTACATAAGTTCGTACAAAAGCTTAACAAGATCCTATTTTAAACGATACCCAACTTTAGCTCATGTTTGGCAAAACGCAATAAAATATCATCTGTTATGACAAAAGCTGTCTCTCATAAACAAAAGATATGTTAAAGATGTTATTCTGGGGAAACCAAAAGGATAAAATATCATAGCAATTGAAACGATTGAAAATGGTCTTGCCTCAGGATTGGGAACAGAGCCTGAAGGAACAGGACTAGCTACATGAAATACGCCATCACAACCCCTGATGGCTGCAGAAATGGAGTTGTAATCCAGCAAATCAGCCTTAAAGAGTTTCAAATTCTCAGCTGCTTTGTCAAGTTTCTTCAGATGAACATATTTCTCATCGTCTACAAAACATACACAGCAGTGCCCACATCATCAAGTAACGAAGCACACAATTCACAGCAGGTGCTTTTATATATTTCTTCAATTAAACATATTTCTCACCCTTCACAAAACATTTACAGCAATTCCCACTACATCAAATAGGAAACAGCCAATTGACAGCAGGTAAAAAATCAATTGTCGTATTAAAGGGAATGAAACAAATTATACAAGACCCAAAACCCAAAAAAAAAAAAAAAAAGAGCAGTAAATCAGGAAAGGAAGGGGTATGAGGATGAAATACGTACCGGGGTTTCTTGAGGTGGCATGAACAGTATAGTGGGGGAAAGGAGTAGCTTGACTAACAAGATGCCAGGTATCCCCCTGCTCCTGTAACACACACTGTTCCTGTCCTTCTCAGCCTCCCACGCTGCCATGTCTGATTGCTTACTAGTAGCAGTAGTGGGATTAGTATTTTAGCACCAATTCACTATAGACTGATCAAGAAGGTGGGTGAAGTTCTATTCTTTTCTTTTTGTGAATATTAATTCTTTTTTGGTTGGACAAGGCAGAGATTTCGTCGATCCTTAAGGAGAGGGCGATTGGAGGAGGAAGAGGAGGAGGAGGAGGAGGTGGTGGTGGGAATTTTGAATTGGATAAGTCCTGTATGCAGGAGCTAGCTGATTCCAAGCAGTCTCTGTCATATACTAGTAGTGATCAGCAGCTAGCAGGCTTGGGGGCTTGTATATAGGCAGCAGACCAAAGGTGCTGTTGCGATTTGCATGGCTCATAGATGACGTAGGGTTTCAGTGGTGGGGGGGGGGGGGGGGGGAAACGGTAATAATGGTAAATGTATGTCAAATGAAATTTGAGTATATGAGAGATTTCTAGCAATCTGTTAATAAAATTTATTTTTATCAAAAAAAGGAGTAAAAGAGCATAATATTATTAAGTTATAATAAAATTTGATGCATATATCAATAAAATTAGATATTCTGTGCATTTGAATACAACAGTATACTATGATTGTACCATTGTCAGATGTTTAACAAATTTATTAATGGATATTAAAGTGTTAGATTTTATCTCATATTTTCCCAATTTATGACTCAGATTTTAAATTGATTAACTCATTAGAGAATAAAAAACTCATCCCGTTGCTAAACTGGACAAGTAACAAATACTCATGTCCATAATGGGGTTTTGCTTCTGATTGAAATTCTATAATGTGAACCAAACCCTAAATCCCTCCATCCTGAAATATAAACTAAACTACTCAATATTCAAAGCAAATTCCGCTCAGTAAAAATTTGTTCGAATTTGATTTGCAAACTAATTTAATCAAGTTACAATAAAATTTTATGTATAAAAAAATTTTAACTGCAGCTCGAGCTTAGCTCGATAATCATAAAATTGGATTTTATAGATAAAAATTACTCGAATTTGACTCAATAAAAATTCTTTTGAACTTGCCTCAGTAAATAAACGAGCCAATCCTGAATACTATCTCAAAATTCTTTAAAATAAATAAACAAGATACTTGGTTTGATTAGACACATTCACAGCCCTATTTTTCATGTGCTCGATAACAATATATTTCTGCACTGGACCAGATCAGGAATAGGTATCTAACTCGTTGAGTTTTGGGACATGTTTATCATTTTTTAAAATCTTTTTTTTATTTCTTGTTTTTTGTAGGAAAAAACTAAAGGATGTGTTTGGATTAGAGACCAATGAACTTTTTTCCCCCTCGTGCCTAATTGCAGATTAAAAGGAAGAACTAGTTCTTAGATAACGTTTCTAAGTACAACTCTATTACTCAGAAAACTGGTCTACCAGACTGTGGGTTTTCCTTCAGTCATGCCATTTTGTCATTAGTGATGATTGCTTCTTCTAAACCTTAGCTCACTGCACACGCCATGCGTATGAAAGCCAAACTTAAATTGAACTCGTCAAGTTGCAAAATAAGAAAATTTGGGTTACGTTTGGTATGAGTAGTAAGGGAAAATTTAATTCCTTATCAATTTAATTCCTATATTTATGATTCTTGACTAATGTGATTGTAGAATTGTTGACTGAAAATAAAAGGAAACTGACAAAGAAATGTCATGTGATTGCATGTGCATGGTTAAAACAATACAAATTATAACCAATTTGATCCCTTGTTTTTAAGGTTTTGATCGTTTTGGTTCCTTAGTATCATGACAAGCCAATTTTGCCTCTTAAATTTAAAAATATGGTTAGGGAGGTCCTTTTGATAGAAATTTGAGTCGCTAATGAAGTGAAGAGACCCTTTAATGCCTTTCGTGTCACATCCGTCTCAACAGTATATTAAAGTTTCAAAAAATCTCAAATAAGTCATAAAACTCATAAAAATAAACCCAAAACTCTTTATCGTGAAGAAAATAAATTTTTGTAACTTTAAAATAAATCAAACACAAAACTTTAAACATAATTATGGATTTTGTGCCATTTCCGAGTTGAAATATCATGAAAAAGAGTACCTAAAGGTGAAAGAAAAAATGCATAAATTTATGTTTGACATAGTATAAAAACCTTTTATTTCATTATATTGAAGAGTTATGGGTGAGTTTATAGTTTTAGGCTTTTGTTTGAATGCTTGGTGTTTTCTGCAAGATGGTACGAAGTACCCTCTAAGGTCTCTTAACTCCGTTAACAACTCTAAATTAGCCTTGACCAAATTCTTAAAATTTAAGAAAAATTGGTTCGCCATAATACAAAGGGACTATATTGTTTGGAGATAAGATACCAAATTAATTAATTTTTATTCTTTGCGTAATTCAAGTGATTTCTCCGTTAGCTTCCCACAATTTTGCTGCATTAGTCTCTTTTGATGGAGATAGAGCACTAAATTTGTTGATATGACAGACCATATTGGCTGAGACTTCAAAGATAGATGACCAAAGCAACAACATTTCCTAAGTAGTTCATGAATCATTTTCATTGTATAGTTAGATATGATAGAGAAGATGTATCTTTTTTAAAAATGAAAGGAAATAATATTAAGTTATAGATGATTTCTTGAATAAAAGGGCAATAATATTATTGTACTCACTTTTTTCATTATTTTTAACTTAGACTAGTTTTCATGAGGGGTAAAATATACATATTTAATGTTAATGGGAGCAAAGTGTGATTATCCACTAAGTTTAGGGGACGCAAAGTGTTATTAACCCTTTTTATTCATAATATATAATTTTGTAGACTCTCTCTCTTCTTAGGATCCTCTCTATCTTCTCTCTTCTCGCCACTAGTGATCGTAAGGTTTCATGGCAGCCCTTCAGCCATCGGCTGAGGGGCAAGAATTTTCCCCTACAAAAAAAAAAAATCTTTTTCTCAGCTTTTCTCACAGCCGGCAACATCTCCAATCCAGATTCGGCAGGCTTCTGTTTACAAGGGTGAAGCGGCGGTTATATTTTCCAGAATAGAAGCGGACAAACTTGCAGCACCATTTAGATGGACTTTGGTTGGCAAATTCTCTCATAGACGACCTTCTCTGGAAGATATTCGAAAGTTTTTTGCCTCTTTAAATCTGAAAGACCAAGTCTCCATTGGATTACTGGACTATAGGCATGTCCTTATTAAATGTACAGCTGAAGCAGATTTCAATAGAATTTGGACAAGAGGAATTTGGCAGTTGGGTAAACATCCAATGCGTGTGTTTCGATGGACCAGGGAATTTCATGTGCATAGAGAATCATCTCTAGTACCGGTTTGGGTAAATCTTCCAGCTCTACCTATTCATTATTTTGACAAACATTCTTTGTTTTCCATACTGTCTCCAGTAGGAAGACCTTTGTTTCTAGATTCGGCAACGGCTGCTGGGATTCGTCCTAGTGTAGCCAGGGTGTGCGTAGAGATAGATGTTGCGAAGCTTGTTGTGCCAAGGGTGTGGGTTGCTGTCGAAGGGGAATCAGGTTTTTGGCAACGTATTGAGACAGAGAATCGTCCTCCGTATTGTTCTTTTTGTTCAAGATTAGGACATTCTCATGAGCACTGCAACAAGAATTTGAAAAAAGATGGGTCTCGGCTGCAACTGAACAACCAGCAAAACCCATACATAGATAGAAATCAGATGATTACTCATCAACCTGGGACTAATCAAACTGATTTGGAGAATAAAGAGGCAGCAAATATATCCAATGTTATTGCAAATGAAATGATAGTGAATGGAGTTGCTGCTACTGCGAATGAAACTGTGATAAACGAGTCTACTTCACAGGAAATTTCAACCACTGCTACGGTGAAAAATGGGATAAAAACTTCAGCAGCAAAGGCCATGGTTGCTGAACCTGCCGTGCTAGTCGTGCAAAAGGAAGTAAAAAATCTGCAACACTGCATTATTGATGATGATCCTGCTAATGAAGAAGGAGTAGTAACCCATTTAGAAATTTCAGATGT
This sequence comes from Coffea eugenioides, assembly GCF_003713205.1. Classification (NCBI taxonomy): domain Eukaryota; kingdom Viridiplantae; phylum Streptophyta; class Magnoliopsida; order Gentianales; family Rubiaceae; genus Coffea; species Coffea eugenioides. The sequence goes on along the minus strand of NW_020862777.1, from coordinate 24,475 downwards.
CAACGTAAACATGGAGACATGTAAGGTGATGAATACGGTTTTGCATGGGGAACATGTAGCAATGGAAAACCAGCTGGAGAAACATCATGGCAGTCAAAGTGAAGGGTCCCATGTCCTCAAAGAGAAGCCTTTGAGCACCGAACAACATCATCTGGATGAGAATGCTTTAACATTGGCACAACAGCATCTGACCGACAAAGCTACAACATTTACACAAGCAAATCAGGCCCACAACAACGCAAGGAGTGACCATGAGCAATTGGCCGACAAAACCAATGTTGAACTGCAGCTGCTGGCCGACAATAATGTTTTGGAGAATCTCTATGTTGAATTGCGAGGGGTGGAGGATGAAGTTTCTACACAACAGTTGGTAGAAGCAAATCAAATGCCTACTAATGCTGGAAATCTGTCCCCCCGAATTGGTGTCCTACAAGAAAAATTGCTGGAATCATCAATGAATGGCCTAAACATTGATCAAATAGGTGAGGCTGGTGGTGACTTCCGACAACCGCACAGAAAGGGTATGCGGGCTCCAATCCCATCTGACAGACAGTTAAGGTCACAGACATCATCCAAAAATTCATTCCAGGTTCTTTCTTTTGATTAATGGATTATTTTAGAATATTAGAGGGATAGCAAAAGCACCAAACCTAAGAAGATTGATTAAATTAGTTCGGATTTATCATGTTCATTTTGTTGTGATTTGTGAGCCAAAACTAGACGTATCTAAAATCGAACTCATTCGGTTACGTCTATCTTTTGATTATGTGTTTGTTAATTGCTCTAGCGATATTTGGGTTTTCTATAATAATCCTTTTGTTTGCTCGATCGTTGGTAGTTCGGATCAACATATTTCTCTAGATGTTCAAAATCCATTACTACCAAGTTCCATCATTATGTCTTTTGTTCATGCAAAGTGCTCAGTGGATGAGCGTAAAGAGTTATGGACATCATTATTACATGACAAGCCTACTTTACTTCCTTGGTGTATTGGAGGTGATTTCAACGTTATATTAGCAGCACATGAAAAGCGAGGGGGGCGTCCATTTGCTATAGCGGAAGGAGTGGATTTTATGAATTTCATGGAGGAAGCTGAGGTCTTTGATGTCGGTTTTTCAGGATCTAAATTCACATGGTCTAATAATCGACGGAGTAGAGCTCGGATTTCAAAAAGGTTGGACAGATTTTTAGTCAATGGATCTTGTTTGGATTTTTCAAATGACATTTCGGTACTTCACTTGGCAAGACACCCCTCCGATCATGCACCATTGAAGGTTTCTTTTGCAACTCGGTCAGATAACAAACCTCGGCCGTTCCGATTTCTGAATGTTTGGACTTCCAAACCAGATCTCTTGGAAGTGATTCGCCATGTTTGGAAACAAGATGTGGGTGGGCCTCCGCTACGCGTATTGTGTTCTAAATTATTGGCAACAAGGAGAGCTATTCAATCATGGAACAAGCAACATTTTGGGAATATTTTTGACGTTGTCCGTTCTTCAGAAATGGCGGTTCAACGAGCTGAGGAGTTGCTAGACCACGATTATTCCGAAGAGTGTCAAATTGAGCTTAATAAGGCACAAGCAGAATTGCGGTATTCAATGTCAATTGAAGAACAGTATTGGAGACAGAAGGCCAGGGTCAAATGGCTTCGTCATGGAGATAGGAATACAAGATATTTTCATGTGGTAGTAAGGCAGAGAAGAGCTCAAGGAATGATACACCGCATCAAAAAGTCCAATGGTGCGTGGGTGGAAAAGGACGATGATATAGCAAGTGAGGCAACGGCATATTTCAATGATCTTTTCACGGGCTCTTTGGAATCATCTACTGATATGCTACATTTAATTCCGCACTTGGTTACGGAAGAGGATAATGGAAAACTGGAAGCATTACCTTCAATTGAGGAGGTATATGGAGTCATAAAGTTAATGGATGGAGAAAGTGCAGCTGGCCCAGACAGGCAAATTTTTTACATTTGCTTGGGAAGTGATCGCTCAAGATGTTTACAATGCGGTACTGAGCTTCTTCTGTGGGGCGGAGCTACCACGATTCATCACTTCTACTTCAATTATACTAATTCCAAAGACGCCAAATCCTCAGGAATTCTCTCAATTCAGGCCTATCAGTCTATGCAATTTTTTCAATAAAGTGTTATCTCGGATTTTGACAGACAGGATGGCTTGTTTACTGCCAAAAATCATTTCCCCACATCAGACAGGTTTTGTGAAGGGCCGCAATATAACTGAAAATTTTCTACTAGCTCAAGAGATGGTATCAAGCATGGGGAAAAAGAATAGAGGTGGAAATGTTTTAATGAAACTAGACATGTCCAAGGCATATGACCGGATGTCATGGGGTCATATTATTAATATTCTAAGGAGGTTTGGATTCGGGGAAATATTTATTGACCTTATATGGCGGTTACTCTCTAATGTCTGGTTTTCTATCATTATAAATGGTTCCTCCTACGGTTTCTTCAAGTCTTCGAGAGGTCTTCGTCAGGGAGACCCATTATCTCCTGCATTATTCATTATAGGATTTGAGGTTTTATCTAGAGGACTGAATAACCTCACCATGCAATCGAGGTTCCTGGGTTTCAAAGTTCCATATCGGTGTCCGACTATTACTCACTTGGCATTTGCGGATGATGTTCTTATATTCGCAAATGGATCCTCTTCTTCTCTTAAGGCAATCATGCAGGTGTTACAGGCATATCAAAGGTGTTCGGGGCAGCTCATAAATGTGCAAAAAAGCTGTTATTTGGTCCACCCATCGATGCCACCGGCGAGACGAAGGGTGATTGAACGTATCACTAGGTTTGCCTGGCAGTCATTTCCGATACGTTATTTGGGATTCCCTCTTTATTCTGGAAGATGCAAATCTTCATATTTTGGAGAAGTGTGTCAGTCTATTCTAGGGAGGATTTTGTCATGGAAATCAAGGCTGCTTTCCTTTGGAGGCAAAATAGTTCTAATCAAGCACGTGTTGGCTTCTATGCCAATGCATCTAATGTCAGCTGCTGTGATCCCGGCCAAGGTGTTCAAAATTATAGAAAGTTCGTGCTCGAACTTCCTGTGGAGATCATCAACCGACGACTCGAAATTCCACTGGATACGATGGTCTCATTTGTGTTACCCGGTTGAGGAAGGGGGAGTCGGGTTCCGGAGACTACGAGACGTATATCAAGCTTTTTCATGCAAGCTTTGGTGGAATTTCCGAACAGGATCATCCCTGTGGGCATCGTTCATGAAAGCAAAATATTGCGGAAGCCTTCATCCTTGTCAGATCGAACTCAGAACAACGGACTCGGCAATCTGGAGAAGGATGATCAACGTAAGTAGACAAGTGGAGCTCTCAATGTTATGGGATGGAGCTTGTCATTTTTGGTATAACAACTGGTTGGGAAGTGGTGCGTTATTTCTACATGCAAAAGTTATCCCAAATTTGTCATTCCAAAATTTTATCACCAATGGTCACTGGAATATAAATCTCTTACATTCGACGATGCCAAGCGAGAAACTTATTTCCATTTTGGCACACCCGGTACCAGAGGAAGGGAGTGAAGTTGAAGTCTTTTGGATGCCCACGTCATCTGGTAAGTTCTCTCTCCAATCGGCTTTTGGGGACGTCAGGCAGACCCGACACAAGTCAATGGCTTTTACTTACATTTGGCATCCTCAGATTCCTTGGAAAGTCTCATTCTTCATGTTAAGATTGTTTCTGAGAAGACTACCATTACCAGATAGGTTAGGTAAGCTTGGCTTCCAACTTCCCTCAAAGTGTTTTTGCTGCTCCTCGGCATCTGTGGAGTCTATTGAGCACCTATTTGCCAACGGACATATTGCCTCGGTAGTTTGGAACTATTTTGGAGGCCTATGTGGATTCAGGTGTCCAGGATCTTTTTTGCGTCCTCGCATCGTAGGATGGTGGCTACGTTTACATGACTCTGAGACACGACGACTTATCGACCGCATTCTACCTAGTGTACTTTGCTGGCAGATTTGGAAAGCAAGAAATAAAGCAATGTTTGAGGGTGTCCAGATGCAATCGTCTGCTATTTGTAAGAACATTTTCTCAGAAATACAGTCTATGGTGGGGATTCATTTCAAACAAGAACTTCAATTGCAGTCTTTTCATCATTTGTATGATCGATCGCATGTATCTGTCGGTAGAATTGCATATAAATTGGTTCGCTGGGAAATAAAGGAGACAGGGAGGTTGATACTCAACACGGATGGATGCTCTAAAGGTAATCCAGGAGTGGGTCCCACCATGGTGGAGTTCTCCGAGATTCATTTGGCGTACCAGTGATTGCTTTCTCGGCTTATCTTGGACAAACTACATCTCTCCGTGCAGAGACTTGGGCCCTTCTTATTGGTCTTCAAACATGTAAAAATAGGGGCTTCGAAAATATAAGGGTTCAATCAGATTCATTGCTTTTAGTTGAGATCATTCAGCAGCGTATTCAATGTCCATGGGAGATTCGAAGGGAAATCAGACAGATTTTGAAGCTCTTGGAAGATCCTGCTCATTTATCACACTGTTATCGAGAGGCTAACACAGTTGCTGACGCTTTATCCAATGTCGGAACATCTCATCCCCACCAACAAGTCAAGATTTATGACAGCTTCACTATGCTCCCAAGGGTAGCTCGTGGGGCAATTTTTCTAGACAAGTTGGGTTTGCCCTCAGTTCGGAAAATTAGACGTCTGTAAGGAAAAATATTGTGTATATCTCTTTCATTAATAAAATAAAAAAGTTCAAATAAAAAAAAAAAAAAAAAACTTAACTTACGCTGTAACCGTTAGGATTTTCTTATAATCATTCGACAACTCAGTAACCATCCTATTGTATAATAACTATCCTACACCTCATCAAAGCCTGATAAGATGAAGAAAATTTCTTTTCTGGCATCTTAATGCCTTATATCCAGTATTGAGGGAAAAAAATTAGTCGCATTACAGTCTGAGAATTTGAATCCAGCAATTTCATGGTCTGACGTAGTCACCCAAGTAGGATCTCCTTAAAACAGGGTCTTGAGGCAAAATACACATCAAATAGGTCATCTGTCGATCTTTGATTATGTCTACACGTTCAAAAGATAGGCTTAATCATATTAGTGGAAATAACTCATAGTTCATCATATATTAATTTGCTATTCAATTTAGTTTGAATACATGATCAATGTTATCGTATGCCAAAAAAGATTGAGGATACTTTTGACCTAGTTCTTTGCACTAACTTGAAATCTACCAATTGTTCTTTCTTTGATGCACTTGCAAAATCTCCTGCAAAAGTAAAATAACTCAGTTGGTGAATTTTGGCTAATTGAGAGGCCCTATCTTCTTTTTACTTCTTTAGCACAAGCGAAGAATGAATTTATGCATAATAACCGTGTGATTCTAATGAGATATGATTTTTTTGGTTTTGCATGCTGGTTAAACAATTGTTCAAGCTCTTATCTCGGTTTTTGATACTTCACCAGTATGTTGCTGCTTCATTAGAAGAATTTTCTATTTTATGACTGGCAAGTGATTTGGTATCTTAGCAGTTCATCAATTTTGGTGCTTTGTTTACAATTTAATTGGCTTCAATGGTCCATACATATAGGAACTTGGAATTTACCCTTTTATTTCCTTTTGCATGAGCAAAGATTAGTAATTTTTAATCATAATTTTCGATTCCTCTATTCTGGCCATGGTGAAGAAATCTACCTTTTTGTACTTGTGTATATGCACACCAAACATCATTGGGCTGTCTACTTTTGACTTCTTGAATTACTCAGTTTAGAATGTGTATTAGCTGCTGGAAGCAAATGCATCATCGTTGGCAATTACTAAACAGAAAATATGCATGCCATTACTATTTTCACTGAAATTAGCATCTAACTTATAGTGATCTAATTAAAGGTTAACCACATTGGTTTTGACTAGAACTAAGAGATCACTAGCCCTCTTATTTTTGGATTTGCATTAATCCAGTATCATCAAACTTCTTCAAATGGGCTCTTTAGCTACTAACCCCTTCAAAAATAATTTAGGCTTACGGTTCTGTTGATGTCGTAATTGCAGGAGGTTCAGAAGATAACGAAAGGCTCATCTAAGATTTCTTAAGGTGTTTGGCTTATATCGCTAGATTTACCTAATCTATTTTCATTCTTCTCTGATGTCATTATTGTTAAAGTTCAATTCATAAGTTGGTTGTGTTAGAAAATTGGCTTAATTTCTTTTTAGATAGGTTTTTGTTTTGTGCGAAAGTAACTAGTTTTCTAATTGGTTTTAGTTACTCGAAATAGTAGCCAAGAAATTTCTTATTTTGTTTAGAATTAGAAGTTATTTCTTATTTTGTACAAGTCTAGGAATTAAAATTAATTTCCTGTTGTTATTTGGATTTTTTGACAAAATAATGTTTTTATAAATATGTGGGTTGACATACTATAAAAGAAACACATAAGGGCACACAAGGACGACATGTAACCTTATACATGGGTGGTGAGAGAGAGTTCTTGGGAGATGAGAGATGGTATACAAAGGTTGGACTTGAGTTCGAGTTGTATTCTTGTATAAGGTTTTTCTCTCATAATAAAGAACAAGTTTCTCTCCGTGGACGTAGGTTCAATGGAGTCAAACTACGTTAAATATTGTGTGTTGTTTATCTTTCATACTTGTGGCTTGTTTCTCATTAAATTATTGTGTACTTGATATCTTAATAGTTATTTATTCTGCATTTAGTTCCTAACAAATGGTATCAGAACTTGGTTGCGAGATTGGGCTGCTCACAAGCACTTGGATCCCAACAAACCAAATAGTTGGATCAAGAGTTTGGTTGTTCAAGGTTGGATCCTAGTTAACTATTGATATCAAGTAGGTTGGTGACTGTTACCAATTGAACAATTTAATGGGCGGTATCCTTATTTCAAGAGTTTGGCAAAAAGCATTGACGGTGAATGATGAAAAGTCGAAAAGCATGGAGATACTTGACGGTGAATCTAGGCAGGTAATTCAAGAGTCAAGGAAAAGGTGGAATCCAATGTCGATTTTGGACGTGAATCGGTGGAGACTTTCTCACAACTTCAATGGTTGATACTACATCCCGATGGTTTTTAGATTTCGCTTATGTTTTTTGAGTGGTACAGCACGTGTCCCAAAAAAACAAAGAGATTTAATTTCTATGCGCCAGAAGACTCTGACAGTTACGAGTCTTTTGTTTCAGGTGGATTTTTGGAAACTACACGTGGCGAGATAGTCCAGAGGAAGGGAGGAAGTCTGATGATTTTACCACTTGGTTGCCTCAATGATTAAGGTTAGAGCTCACAGAAGGAGATTTTGGGTTGCAAGTGGTGGTGAGAAGAAATCCTGTAAAGGGAAATGGTGAATTGAGGCATCTTCTCACGAATCAACTGGAGGTTGTACTGGATGTAAATACACATATTCATTTGGCGATTAAATTAATTTGGTATCAGAACTGTATTGATTCGAGTGTGTAGTTCGGTACCATATTATTTGGTAGTTGAAGGTAAATAATTGTTAAAAGAAATTTTCGCCAAGATGGAGATTTGTTAGGAAATTGACTTAATTTCTTTTCAGACAGGTTTTTGTTTTGTGTGGAAGTAACTAGTTTCCTAATTGGTTTTAGTTACTTGAAATAGTAGCCAAGGAATTTCCTATTTTGTTTAGGATTAGAAATTATTTCCTATTCTGTACAAGTCTAGAAATTAGAATTGGTTTCCTATTATTATTTAATTTTTTGGCCAAATAATATTCTCTATAAATAGATGGGTTGGCAGACTACAAAGAGACACACAAAAGCACACAAGAGACGACATGTAGCCTTCTACATGGGTGGTGAGAGAAGATTTTTAGGAGATGAGAGATGGTATACAAAGGTTGAACTGGGGTTCAAGTTGTGTTCTTGTATAGGATTTTTCTCTTATAATAAAGAACAAATTTCTCTCTGTGGATATAGATTCAATGGTGGAGCCGAACCACATTAAAAAATAGTGTGTCATTTATCTTTCATGCATGTGGCTTGTTTCTCATTAAATTGTAGTGGACTTGATATCTCAATAGTTGTTTATTTCACGCTTGGATCCTAACAGACTGCTAAACCAAGATTGATGTAATTGCGTCCTGTACTTGAGATAATAGAAATAATAAAAACAAGAGAGTTTGCAATTCAATTGATTAAGGGAAGAACAGAGAAAATCCCTGAAAATGGGAATTAAAGGAAACAAAGGAAACCCTAAAACTAGTTTCCAAGAACAATTCTGTTGAAGACAGAAAACAAAGAAAATAGTATCAAAGGCTATATCGTTATTTAGAAAACAAGAAGCACTTGAAGGTGAATGTTGCAGAAAATAGAAGATCCCACTACAATTTACTAATTCAAGGAGCTGTAATTAAGAAAGAAAGAAGAAACTCAGAGAATTAGGGATTGTTATTGATTGATGAATGAGTAGGAAGAATGTAGATGAAGATGATAATCAATTACAAGTAATGGAAATCGGAAATCCAAGAACTGCCTTCAACTTACCACCCTCCTCTCTTTTATTCGGCTACTACACTTGTCCAAGTCAGCTAATTCATTACAACCAACCGACATACAAGAATTATAAGGATTTATTCATTAAGTCCCTATCATACTTGCTTTATTACAAAAAAAAAAAAAACCCTATCAATAAAACTAAGGTAACAAATACTTCCCCCTCAGAGAATCCTTGTCCTCAAGGATTAAATTCAGGAAATTGTTGTTTAAGGTCAAACCAGAATTCCCAGATAGCATCTTCAAGAAAAGAATTGCTTCACTGCACCAAAACTTTTGTAGCAAGAGAGTTACCACATTTCACCAATTTCTGATCAAGTATGGCTATAGGCTCCATTAATAATTATCCCTGTGTATTGATTTGATTGCAAAAGGAATGTGTGAGGTAACTAGTGAGTGCCCACTTTCTTCTTTAGAAGAGATACATAAAAAATAGAGTGTATTTTTGCCATATTAGGCAGCTAAAGCTGATATGCAACAGGGTGTACTCTTTTGATCACTTGGAAAGGTCCAAAAAACTTAGAAGCTAACTTCTGACAAGAGTGTACCTTCAAAGAGTGTTGCCTCTATAGTTGTAGTTTCACATATACCCAATCTCTTGCCTAGTACTGTCTGTTAGACCTGTGTTGGTCAGCTTGTTGCTTCATCCTATTTTGTGCCTTGTGAAGGTTGTACTTTAAGTGATGCAAAACTATCTCCCTTGCTGCCAAGATTCTATCCACCACTTCCACTACTGAATTCCCAAGTAGACAAGGCATATGCAGAGATGGTGCATGACCATACACCACCTCAAATTGGATAACCTTAGTGGCAGCATGAAATTTGGTATTGTACCAATATTCAGCCAAGGGTAACTAGATAGACCACTGCTTTGGAAAATCTCCACACATGCACCTCAAATATTACTCCAAACACCTGTTTACCACCTCAGTTTGACCATCTGACTGAGGGTGGTAGGTAGAAGAGGTATTAATCTGCACTTTCAATAACTTAAAAAGTGCTAATGAAGACCACATCCTTGTCACTAACAATGCTCTGAGACAACCCGTGAAGTCTATAGATCTGATCCAGGAATATGTGCAAATATAAATGCTGAATAAGCATGTGACAATGCCAAGAAGTGTGCATACTTACCTAACTTGTCAACCACCACCAAGATGGCTTGTTTACCATGTGCATTAGGTAAACCTTCCATAAAGTCCATGGAAATTCACTCCAAACCTTTTGAGGCACACGTAAAAGTCGTAATAAACCCCAAATAAGCAGTATTGTCATATTTGTTGCACTGACAGACATCACATGCAGCCACATAGTTGACTATTTCTTGATACATTCTTCTCTAATAAACCACTGACTTCAACTTCTTTTAGGTAGCATAAACTCCTGAATGCCTCCAACAGCACTAGAATGCCACAAGTGAATTATATTATTCTTGAATTGGCCGTCATTTTCTACCACTAGTCTCCCCATCCTCCTTAACTGCTAGTTGCTCCATGTGTAATAAGGTGAGACCTTAGAAAGATCAAATTGTAATTGAGTGATGAAGGTCTATAGCCTTATATCTCTTTGCCATCCCTTTTTAATCACTATCAAAATCACTGTTAACAATGATGATGGCAAGAGCTTCTCTTGGTTCTGCTAGTTTTCTAAAGAGAGTATCTCTCACCATATTATATGCTTCTTTCCTGTATTGAAGCTCATAATCAAATCTTACTAGCTTAGCCATCCATTTCTGCTGCATAAGAGTGTTCAATCTTTGTTCCATCATATATTCAATGCTCTAATGGTCATTTTTAATGATAACGTACCTTCCAAGTAGATAAGGTCTCCACTTCTATACAGCAGCAACTATGGCCAATATTTGCACTTTTCCAATATACTATTATATGCTATTCCCCCACACACCTAAATCTTACATTGTCCCCAATGTAAAATAAAGAATAAAAGAAAAGTAATGAGGATAACGAAACTTCCCTGATAACTGAGGGGGTCGTGGACAGCTACAGGTGAGGGGCAAATGATTGTGGAGCTCGACGTATGTTGATGGTTGGCGGCGGTGGAGTTCGGATGGAGAAGGATGGAAGAAAGAAAGAAAGAAGAAAGAAAAAGAAGAGAGAAAGAAAGCAAGAAAAAGAAAAGGAAAAAGAAAGGAAAAGGAAGAGAAAAGAAAAGGAAAATGCGAATGGGAATTGCTCCAATCCCAGCTGGTTTTTTGTACTACTACTTTGCTTCTTGTACGAAGCTTGAAGATGCAGCACGCGTGGGAATTTTTTTTTTTTTACATCTGATTTTGATTTTTTTTCTTTTTCCTTTTTTGTATTTCCTTTTCTTTTCTTTCTAATTTTTTTGCAAAAACAATCAAATGAGATGGAATGATTTTTTTTTTAAAAAGGTAAAAATATAAATAGAGATAAATAAATAAAAATAAACAATAATAGATATTAACAAATCATAAAATGATTTATGAAATTTTTTTGGTGTCTACATATATACACATACTAATAATTTTTATATTTATATATTTTTCCTATTTAATCTTACCTATAATTCTTCCTTATTTTATTTACTTTCTCTAATTAATTTTATATTTCAAAAATATAACATCTAAAAATTTATATTAACGAAGAGGGCATCTGTTAGACAGGTCCTATTTTATGTAGCATATTTGTACTACATGGAAAAAACTTTTTTAATAGGTATCCCGTTTTTTAACATGAAAAATACCTTTTGACTACATTCTGACTAGCGCCAAAAGCTATCCACTTTTGACATGTTGCCCATGTGGGGTCCTTGATGATTGGTGTCACAATTTTAACACATGGTCGTACTAGGTACAATGTGGTCAATATTGGATTAGGAGCACTAATTCAAAAAAATTGGTGTAATTGTACGGTTGTTATTTTTTTATATAAAATTTGGCACATATTTATATAAATGTTTATATATTTTTATACATTTTCAAAAAATATTTTATATACTTTTTTAAAAATATATAAATTTTTGTATATATATTTTAAAAATTTTGGTATTTATGAGCAAAATTCTTACATACAATAAAATAATAGCATGATATGAGATGAATAATAATTGAATAGTACTGCAGTTGCCCCATTTACCGGTGACGCTACTCGTAACTTGATGTTCAAAAAGTACCACCATAACTTTTGTTGAACTAAATTTGAAAAAGCATTTCATCAAATTTGAATGGTATCGAATATAAAATAATGTTCAAAGTTGATTTGACAAGTTGGTGAACCAAATCGAACGAGCTTTTACCAGACTGAACTTAATTCGAATATCAGTAGTTTGATTCATCTTTCAACCTTTATACCGACCAAAAAAAAAAAATTCAATTACCAATCAAGTATAATGTCTTATTTTTTTACCAAGTTTTTAAGGGTGTGCACACCATTGTTCTCCCTTTTCCTTTGACATGTAAGGCCACTTTTCCTGCTTCATGTGTTGCCTAATTTAAGTTTCGTTTTATGTTGACTCCTAATTTAGCGTCTTCTTGAAAGCTCCGACTATTGCTCGGAAAAAAATATTGCTGTTGAAAACAAAGTTTTTTGCCAAAATAACACTCTTTCTAAAAAATATTCCCAATGTGATTCACTTTCAAATTTTATTCCCAAATCGATGTTATTGTTGCCACCTAATTACCCTGATTGCCATGTAGGATAACAAGAAAGGAAAGCTTTAATCTAGTTTATAGTTTCCAATAAAAACTAAAAATTTAAACTGTTTTATTATAGAGGCACAAGAAAATTGCATAACTTTGATAATTTCCTTATAATTATTTAAAATAAATTTTACCATTATTGACCTTGCTATTATTGCTCTCTACAATTTTTTTAAATGTATCAAACTTATTGCATATATTTTTTCAAAAATAAATTTGCAAAATACAAAAATTGCAATGAACATTATAAGCAATAATAAGAAAAAGTTAAAAAACTTCAAGGTTATCATATTTGTTCATGTTATGCTTTCTACTCCTTGAAAAGTACTTTTACAAAAAGTAATCAAACTATTGCAATTAAGATAATGCTAAAGTTTATCAAAAGTAACACAAGCCATTAATTGATGTTGAATAAATATGCAAAAATACTTCAAGTATACGAGATTATTTGATTATGTGATAGAGAGGCACTACAAATGAACATGCTTACATTGAGCATGAATTTATGTTGTTACGTAGTTTTCCTCTTAGACATTTTATCAAGCACACGGTGTGAGAAATCATTTGTTAAAACAATTAGTATTCAAAATTTTTTGAAGGCCATAAGAATGTTCCAAAAACTGCACAACAGAAAAGACGAGAATAATCTTCATTTACCTTGAAATTATTAATTCGATGAGAATATTTTCATAATATCAGGAATGATAATGAAGTTTTAGATGTTGTTAATATAAATATTGACTTTTAACAATTACATTTGACAAGGAAAAATAACGAAAGGACAAAAAATAATAAAGGAAAAAAAAGTGGGTAGGTTCAGAGAGAGAATCAGGGAAGATATTAATTGGAAAAGAGAGATAGTACGTGTCTCTATCTCTATCCTACCACATATGCAACCTATGTGGAAAAAAAAGAATTATAAAGGTAATAAATTTTAAAATTAGGTTACTTTGGGTATATGTTTCAAAAGAAGAGTTATTTTGGCAATAAACTCGCTGAAAACATCATCACATATTTGGAAAGATTTACTTGTTGCTCTGGATTTTAGGTTTGATCTTTATTTCATAAAGCATTTTGTTAGATTTCAATGGCTTAAAAAAATGATGACTTTTGTTAGAATATTGAGCTCTCAGACATTCAGTGCAGGCCTAATATTTTTTTTTTAGTACTGAATTTGTTTTGGATACGTTAGTATTTCTTGAATTTTAGAAAATGCTTCTCTTTAATAAATGTAAGTTCATTTTAATCTTGATTCGCAAGCTTTTTCTCGTAAATGGTTTGCCATTTCTTATTAGTTGTTACAGTAAATTTAACATGCATATATGCTTTTTGTCAAAATTCAATCATTTCAAAATCTAGAAGGGAACTTCTAAAATACCTGCATCCTCCTTTTTCTTTTTTCTTTTTTATTTTTCCCCCTCTTGGCTTTGTATTCAGAATCAGATTGTGTTCAATTAGTTGGAATTTGGCTTTGGAGTTAGAAGGGATTTCCATTTTTTCCTAGGTATTCCACAGCTTGCATACCAAAAGCACAGAGGCGGAAGAAAACCTATGATTAAATCATACAACAGGCTTGTAAGAAAATGCCCACTTTGAAAAAAATGAAAAGTTGAATTTCCTATTTTCAAATTTACATGCAAAAAATGAAAAATGACATGCAAGAAATAGTCTACTATTTCGCAATGTTTCATAGTTATGAGAAATATATTACAAATAAATCCACATAAATGGTGGGAATAATAACTCAAATATGGTGGGACAAATAAACATACAGGGTGACCCCTGCCAGCTGAGATAACTAGCTGGTTTATTTAATTTAATAGTTTGAATACAATAGTAAATCAATGCCATAGCTCAGATACTGACTAAATTTTTCTCCCTGAAGAATTCAACAGCATCTTTTAGGCTGACCTCCAAAGGAGTGAATTGAACTCCCAACCTTTTTGCCTTCTCATTGGAGGCTCTGTAGTTTGGGCTGATAAGGTTGGTATTGTTTGACATTCTGCTGTATGCGGGACAATACACAATTATGGCAAACATAAATAAAGCTTAGGTAATGAAAATGCAAATGTAAATTCAAATGCTTGAAAATCTACTGGACAATTGCCTCATATCTACTGTAAATTGTGCCTTTTTTACGAAGTTTCAAAAGACCTTTTAAAAGATAACTTTAGTTGTGATATGAATGAAATTTATTTTTTTCTAAAAAAAAGCCTAAAACGGAATTTCTATTTTGGAGACAAAGCCAATTTGGTGATATATCCTAGTCCAAAGAAGACCATCTTCTAGAAATCAACCTGAGAAAGAGCTCATTTTTTATGGAACATGAGACCAAAAGAAAAAAAAAAAGAAGGCAGAAAATTTAGGATTTAGTGTCCTTTAAAAGAGAGTATAAAAATATGTGATACATTTTGGACGTATACAAGGCCATCAGCAAAAGCCTGTAAAGACCTAAACAAGGAAAACAAGACTTACTTATCAGGAAATTGGTGAGTTGGGTAATGCTCATGCAAAATCTTGATGATCTGAGAGGCATTTGCACATCTTTCAACCAGACAATATCTTCCACTTGCAGAAGGGGTTTCAAGGGCAAGAACATGTGCATAGGCAACATCTCTAACATCAACCCAGCTACATGTTGCCTTAGGAAATGGTTCAACCCCTGCATTTGGCACCTAAGATCTTTAAACACATTTTTTTGCAGGCTCTTCAGCAACATAAGTGAAACTGTGCATACAATTAAATACAATGTTGTTTGCCATGAAAAGAGTCAAATTTAGAGGCCTTCCAGAAGAAATGTGTTGTATGTACTACTTTGTTCTGTTTTAGTATCAGCAAAGCCACAGAGGGGAGGGAGATGTGAGGAATGAACTAGTTGAGACAATTCAGATAATTGGTGAATAATAAGAAAGATTAATCCCAACAATCTACTAGCTAATCTGTCCCTGGAATTTCTCAGATTTAGAGTTAGGTTTCTCTTTCAAAGGATAGTTTATTTATTTATGTGAGGAATAAACAAGCTTTAGCAAGTCTGAACAACATAAACAGTGACTACTCCTAACAAATTTTTCCTCACAATTACCACCCAAAAATTTCTTTTCCTTCCTGTTAATCACATAGAACCTCAATGTTGTTGAAAGGAAGATGCACACAACGTGAATTTCAGATGAAAGATTGTCCTGCAAACCTTTAAAACATCATAAGCTGGTCAGAGTTTATAGCTTGATATATCAGTTCACATTCTGACCTATGTCTGTCAATCATGTGATTAGCCAGCAGTGCCTTGAAATGTTATTAGTCATAAGTTTTTTGTTCTACTGTAACAAAGAAAGTTGTGGTGCATAATAAAGCTATAAGTAACATAGATGGAAGAGTCAGTTAGACAATGATTACTAAGGTGATTCAATAAATTTTGAAACAAACCCTTTAATAGGTTGAGGAACAAAACAGCGCTCGAATTAACAGATGGCTGCAAGAGAGGACCAATGACCAATCCTGGATGAATTGTAATCACGTCAATGCCATGATCCTTTGCAAATTTCCATGCAGCATTCTCGGCCATGGTTTTTGAAAGTTCATACCAAGACTATCAACACCAAAAAATCAGTAAATGTTGGTAAGATGGTAGCAGAAAGTAATTAGATTTGTAAACTTTAAGAAGTAACATTATAAATTTCTAAAAATTTGACAAATCCAGCAACTTACATCAGTTGAAACTATTATTGCTGTAGCTACAAAGCACAGAGTGAAAGTATCCACATTTCCCAGGACAAGCTATGCCATAAGTGAATAAGCAGATTTCTCAAGGATCCTAGGAATGGTGTAAACTTTCTATATTCAAGGAATGATGCAAAGCACCAGTGTCGACATATCCTGGTCATCTGACCTCTTAATCCACAAGTTAACAGCAAAACTACAAGGGACCTTGACACTTTAACGCATATAGTCATATTCATAATATTATAGCAGAAGTTCCTTTCCAACTGACCGACCAAATATTGCTCATCTTGGTGTGTATTCTCAGACAATAGTATAGAATTTGATCATGCAAGAGATGCATAATTAAGTAGGAAAACTTTCATATTGCTCTTTCCCCGACTATTCCACACTACATTATTAATGTTTCATTAAAGTTAAGTTGTTACTTAGATAGAAGGAAAGAAATGGACTGACCATTCTGGTTACAAAAATATCCTTCTTTTTGCCTATTAAAGTACCACCAAGTCATGAAGATCCTAACTTAATTATCTCCACAGCTGGGCTAACTCCTCATATGTGTCCCAATAACAAGTTAAAACTAAAGAATTCCAGCATTCCATATTAGATTTTACTGGAAGAAGACAGATAATATGTGTACCTTTTGCTCCTCACAGTATGATGGATCGGAAAACCAACTTTCATCAACTACCACATCCTCCTTTAATTCTCTGTTTTCTGAAACTGCAACCATAGAGGATGTTATAACTACTCTTTTGACAGAAGAAGAATTTGCACATGACCGCAGCACATTCAGTGTTCCACGTACTGCAGGTTCCAGTAGTTCTGCCTATGAAATCAAACCAAGTAAAAAAGGAAGTCATTACCAGTCATAGGTAAGACTATGCTTTTTAACCTGCAAAAAACTTATCATTCTGGTATTATGTTTGAGAATTTCACCACAAATGCTGTAAACCTACAGCTTTAGTTACTTAGCTAAAGGATGCATATAGTTGTCTTATCTCCTCTTGCTGCTAAAATAAGTTCTCAGGTCCTTTATTGTTGTTTTTTCCCATATTAGTTACTTAAGACCGATAGAGGAACAACTGAAATAAGTCTCAGATGTGGTCACCAATTAAACCGTTTGGTACCAAATATCAACCGATGAAATTCTGTTCTGGCTTGAACAGGACAGACAGAAAATATAAAAGGTGTAGCTCCCATGAATCCTGCGAACAGATTTTAGCGTGAACACATAATGCATGTTGCAATTTCTTTTAGTGTCTATGAGTCAACCTTGTTCATTGAAATGACTAAAATCAAAGTTCAACAAAGTTACTTAAATAAAAATCCATAAACACAATTTGAGAAACAGACAATGATAAGTGTACTGCATAAAATTTTAAGGCACAATCATTAATAGAAGTTAATCAACTTACAAATGAAGATACATATAATTTGCAGATGCTTGAACATATATTGTAGTTTCTATAAGCTTCTTATTCATTCTGGTATGGGCACGCAAAAGCTATTGGCTCTACACTGGCTGAATAATTAGTTGGTCAAAGCAGGGATTCATTTGCTCCAGGACAAGCTTATAGCTTGCTCTATAACCTTACCCTGACTGACTTACCCAGGAAAATAGTTAGTCGGACCCAATCTACTGCCCAATTGTGGACCATTTGCTATGTTTATGGCTCTTAATGTTTTTATTTCACAACATTACACCCTTTGAATTGTTTCGCTGAAGTACCAATTTCCAGATCATTTCATAGAAACATCATGTATACTGATTAAAAAGAGACTAAAGCACATAACACACGACAGTCTTTTTGTGAATGACCTGCTGGAACAGATTAGTTTTGTATGTACCAAATGTAAAGAAATATTCTTCAGGTGTTTGACCTGATTGCTACATTAATCTCCTCCCTTTGGTTAATAAAAGAAAAAGTAGAGCCATAGAATTGGAAACATTTGAATCTAACTCTCTTTTTTTTTTTGCCTTTACAGTTATAACCTTGTCATAAATCACATATAGAGGAGTAGACTATCACCCAAAAAAGCCAGTAAAAATGCAACAGAGGAAGATACTAAAAGAAGTCGTACAATTATAAATCAGAAAATATGCTACGATTCTCAAACTTCACTTGATAAATAGCAGATTTTGTAGACAGTAGAGAATTTTCAATCTTGTAAAGCAAATGTACCTCTGGATTGCTAAATGAAAGTTTGATTGGAGATGCAGTATGGAAAACCCCTTCACATCCCTCGACTATTGCATCAAACGATCCCTCTTCCAGTAAGTTTGCCGAGTACAACTGAAGCCTTTCCTTAGCTCCATCAAGTGATGTCAAATGTTGTGTCCTTTCCGGATCATCTGTGTCATGATTGTATCAGTAGAATGTTCAGACAGCTATAATCAAAACCTCAAAGCAATGGTGCAACTCAAGAAGCAATGGACTTAGAGCAATAATAAACGAACCTCAAAGCAATGATAAATTTGACTAGCTAAAGGCAAGCGGGGAAAAACGAAAAGAAATTGACGGGCAACATAATATGACCACAATAATATCATAGCCCTATGATTTCTGGTTTTGAGATGTGTACATTTGTAACTTTCTTGATAACAATTAATTCTTGAGATAATTATCAGAGGGACAATTGTATGCCATCTACCACTATTTTTATAACAAACTCAGTTCTTCAGAAGAAGGATATAGATTCGATAGGCTAAAGATTTTTGAGTATAACTTGATCGTTGTATCTGGAGCATGAAACATTACTGTTAAGGTATACATTATATAGTTTCAGGCTTTCAGCTACTCAAATATCAATTAGGTTGGTCCACATCAATTTTTTTTTTGCATGTGATTTTCTTTTGAGCAAACAGAACATGGGGAGCATTTAGCTGTTGCAAGAATATCATCTGGAGCTACAAAACAATTTCACACTGCAGAGTTGAATAAAAATGTTGGGCAAATTACATATAATCCTCCTGTGGCTTTGTCTGTTGCCACATGACCCTTCTAACATTTTAAAATATCCAATTCACCCACTATGATTTTATGTAAAGCGGAAACTTGATGGAGAATAGCCTATATAATGTCGTTAATTGAAATACCATTAGTACTTTTACTTAAATGCTAAATCAATCGACGATTTAATTACCTTATATAAAAGTATAAGGGGATTATATGGATAAATATAAAAATCACAGGAGGGATAAAGTGGACAATTATATATAAGAGAATTACATTGAAATTAAGACTTTATCACACACGCTTTTAGAGCGCGTTTGGTATAAATGCCGTAACTAATTGTGCATTCCATCATTTTCCGCTTTACATATAACTATGGGGGGTATGTGGCTATTTTGAAATCTTAGGGGACCATCTAGCATTATATAAAATCACCCTAAAATATAGTTATAAGTAATTTACCCTAAAATGTTAGATTCCAGGAGCAATTAAACAACAATCAGAACAGGGCATCAAAAACTGCACAAGCCACTAAGATAGTTGATCAAGAACAAAAACTGGACTTACAGGCATCTCGAACTGAACCTTTAACAGTATAACCGCGCTCGAGCAGCAGCTTCACCAGCCATGAAGCTATGTAACCCGAAGCTCCGGTCACACACACCATTTTCCCTTCTCCTGCTCCACTCATTTTGTTAATATTTTTGTGTGTGAACCTGTCACCTGTTTGCCTTACTTCTGGACTTAATGGAGGGAGGCATATATGGTGTATATATAGCTATGGTGAAGAAGACGAAAGATTGGATATGAGATTACTGGGAGACTGGGGAGATCCATATGTATTCTTGCAATTTGCATGCATCATCGCTGACATACGTATGGTATAATCGCGTCACATCCCATTTTATCAAGGTCAATTGATCAGTGTAAAATAGAAATGAACAATAAATACAATGGTAAATTACCTTCTACACCCTATGGTTTGATGTTTTATCACATAACTCCCTATAATTTAAAAACCTATATATGACCCTTTCGTAGTTTGGGTTATTGTGTCACTTTAGCTTGTTCTGTTAAAACTAACGGTCAATAGTAAAAAGTCAAATTCAAACTACTAAATTGACAAATTCACCATTTCACTACTTTTTTTTTTCTTGTTTTCCTTTTCTTTCTTTCCTTTTTTTTTCTTGGAAAGAGAAGAGATGACTTTGAAAACTTGTATTTTGGCTTACAAAACCTTAATTGTTTCCAAATACAAAAGAGACAGAAGGGAAATAAAAATAAATCAACAAGAAACAAAAAATATGGAAGGTAAAGATATAACAAATAAATAAGAAACAAAAAAACACCAAATCTTTTTTACTATGAATATCATTATAGGTTTTTAAACCAAATCTTTAATAGTATTTTCTAGTTCTTATTTATCTATTTTTTATTCCAATTTCTTCTTTTTGATGTTTGGAGGAAAAAAAAAAACAAGTAATGAAGGGATAAATTTGTCAATTTATTAGTTTGACTTTTTAATATTAACTGTTAGTTTTGACGAAAAAACTAATAATGACACATTAACTCAAATCATGAGGGGGTTATATATAGTTTTTAAACTATGGGGGTTATGTGAGAAAATACCAAACTATAGAGGTTAAAATGCAATTTAGCCTAAATCCAAAATTAGGCGGTTGCATATGAAAAAATAACAAGGTTCTTGACTTTGCTCAATACAATTCCAAGTCTAGAGACACAATTTTTAAATTCACTACCAGGATAAACCATTCTCCTTTTTTTTTTCCATTTTTTCGGGTTAAAAAGTACAAACTACTTGAACTAGAAACTAGTCCTGACAAAGTTTGTGGGTTTTTTGCAAGAGTTTTAGTTAAATATTGGTTACTTCGCCTAATTTGCACCTATTTTATCATGTAAATGCATGCACACTTTTAAAAAATAATGCATGCACTTATATTATTGCCTTTCTTACATTTAAATACTTTTTTCAATTTAATTTTACTTTTCTGGCAAAACTAAATCTGAAGCCCATTTCAAGAAATATCCACCGAATACCAGGTCAACAAACCCCCTTCGTAATAAAGAACGAAAAGGACCGCAGCGGTCTTTAACACGCAACGGTCTTTTTGCATCTAAGAAAGCTTTTGATTGGCTAGAAATCCTTCTCTGATTGAGAAATGGGAATTGACTTGATGATGGCAACTCCATTTAGAAAACTGGTCCACACCCTTGAATGTGGTTTAAATTTAATAACACCATTTCATCATTTCTGACGACTGCTTCTTCTATATCCTAGCTCACTGCACACGCCAGTCGTGTGAAACTTGGCAAAAGAGTTGCACCCTCCGTCCTAAAATTGTCTGTCGCATTTCGAGATCCAACTTTTTAAAAATAGCAGCTTGATGATGATATTTGTAGATTTGTTTTAAAAATTGTCATCAAAAATTCAAATTTTAAATTGAATTTAGTATGAAATATAGATAAAGATTGGAATAACATTGAAAAAAAGAGATGAAAAGCTATTTTGATTTTGATAAGATGATAAATATTTTAGAACGTTTCAAAATAAAAAAAATATATGACATTTTCAATGAAACAAAAGGACGGAGAGAATATATATAAGATACTGAAAACTAGCATCCATCAGAAGCAGTCAAATCAAAGCCAACATATTACTTGTAGTTTGGGTAGCCCAAAAATTTAGCAAAATAAATTAGGAAACCAAGTGCGATAGAGAGCTCACTGCACACGCCAGTCGTGTGAAACTTGGCAAAAGAGTTACACCTCCATCCTAAAATTGTTTGCCGTATTTCGAAACCCAACTTTTTAAAAATAGCAGCTTGATGATGATATTTGTAGATTTGTCTTAAAAATTGTCATCAAAAATTCAAATTTTAAATTGAATTTAGTATGAAATATAGATAAAGATTGGAATAACATTGAAAAAAAGAGATTCAAAGTTATTTTGATTTTGATAAGATGATAAATATTTTAGAACGTTTCAAAATAAAAAAAATATATGACATTTTCAATGAAACAAAAGGATGGAGAGAATATATATAAGATACTGAAAACTAGCATCCATCAGAAGCAGTCAAATCAAAGCCAACATATTACTTGTAGTTTGGTTATAACAATATCTCAGCTTGCTGGTAGCCCAAAAATTTAGCAAAATAAATTAGGAAACCAAGTGCGATAGAGCATATTTCACCCAAATATATTAAAAGTGAAAAAGATTTATTTTTATTTAGTCAATGTGATTTTTTGCGTCCACATGCCCATAAAGCTCAAGGACCAAAAAGCCAAACATACGAAGTGAAAATGTGAAGAGCAATAATTTGAATGCAAATAAAAAAACGGGTAGATGGATAGAAAACCATGTCGAAGGTCTCTTCTCTTTTGAGTACGTAAGTGGCAGCAATCAATTCCCAAAGAGTGGGCTCTGGAGTTGTTAGTTACGTTGAAAAATCATGAAGCAGAGTTGTTCGAGATGTTATCTTGGGCTATTTGGCTTGGGAGGAACCAAAAGCTGCATGAAGATAAACGAGTGGACCCTTTGAGTTTAGTTAGCTTTTCTTCGGGTGCGCTCCAACAATTCCAAGAAGCTAATGTTACTCAGAAATGTCCATCCTTATCAAATCAATCTCACTTGTGGCAACCTCCAGGCGATGGCAAGTTAAGGTTTAATTTTGACGGTGTGGTGTTTAAGGAAACTCAATCTATTGGTTTAGATGACGGTGCGGTGTTGATTTATCTAGTTTAGGCCCTCCAATTGTGGACGTCACGAGGGACTTAACTAGTTTAGAGACGTCTAGTATTTGAGGGATGAGATCACTCATATATTAGCTAAGATCGCAAAATTCATATGTGATCATGTCTTTTGGTGGAGAGATCCTCCAGAGTTTGTTGTGCCATTTCTAATGGCGGATTTGTTAGAAAGTTAATGAAAGTTCAATACAAGTTATGTTGAGTAAGACGTTGGATTGAAAATTCAAGATTTTTGGACTGAAAGTTCAAGATTTTATGATGAAAATAAAAGATCACACTAAACTTAATGGATTTAGATCTTAATATGTGCAAATGCGTTTGATAACTAAAAATTGGCATCTGAATTAATTAAGTGCCACTGCATTTTCTAAACAAAATTTGCTCTAAAAAAATAAGTGATAAACTACGCATTTATTACTGAATGTGATATACACTTAAATATACTTGATCTAATACTTAACAATCTAATAATTTAATGGATTCAGATTTTAGATTTCAATTTTATCAAAGTACCCTAAAAATATAGACTATAGATAAAATAACTGCAGATCATGATTTATGTTGAGTAAGCTTTCAAAGCTGCGTTTGCCAAAACAAACTTTAGAGAATCATTCTGTAATTTTTGCTTTCACTCTAGAAGATGCGTACAATAATGGGTGTATACAAAAATGGAAGTTAAATTGATAACACTAAGCTCGCCAATTCTCATAAAAAAAAATGATGACATTGCCTGCATTAATTCTAGTAACGGACTGAAGACAATAATTAATAGGTGACTATATGGTGCCTAAGGCACACAATAAAATGTGGACTTGGTACCATTATTTATTTTTGTGAAAAGGGTAAACCTGTTTTGTAAGGTGTCGCAATTCATCATCATGAAATGAGTGGTAATTTTAAAGCATTAATAGTGAATTCACCTTCATTTTTAACGTTCATATCGGAAAGCCTATTAAAAAATTTCCACCAGCACAAATTCCACTTTTAATAGGTTCAAAAATTCACTCACAAATTAATCCACAAATCCCATTAACAAAAAAAAATAGAAAAAGCAGAAAGTTCTCAACGGAACTTCCTATAGTGAGTTTGAATTGCGACACGATCTGTTGGTTGGAGATTACTAGATGGGAGTGGGGTGCAAAGGTGGTATTTTAGTAGTGGGTTTAAGCCCAAAAACCACCGGTAACAATGGTATTGACCCAATTTCTAGTGGAATTGACCCACATAAATTGTGAAAGATTATTTTCTCAGTCATTTAAGGCAATTTCTGAACAAGATTTAGGCCTATAATAAAGAAATTAAAGAAATTATCAACCCCAACCCCCAATATGCTAATATGCAATTGGAAAAAATTAAATGAATATTTACTTGAAGTAAAGAAACGGATACCAATCGGTAGAAAGTGTTTATAACATACTCTGAAATGCCAAAGGACTTCCCAAAAAGTGAGAAGCAGGACAACATCTGAAATAGGGTCCAAGTTTGAAGTACTTTATGTCAAACATATTTCAATATAGAAAAAAAAAATTACCGGTTAGCAGATGTTTGTGCGCACTATTTGTTGATTGGGAGACGGTTCTAAGGAGGCGGTTTTGCAACAAATAAGTAAACGGGGTGTCGATTACTTGGAGTTGTATCTTATGTTGGAAAAATAATTAGATATGTCAGTTAAGAAATATTTCAATTTAAATAAAGTTAGTTAGGAACTAGAACTCGTAACATGGTTGGATATGGTTAGTGAATAAGATATGAATGTTGGGGGATACAATACAACTAGAATTACTAAGACAAATTAAGCTTGACACTTTGA
>NW_020862776.1:0-15723 GCF_003713205.1 Coffea eugenioides | reverse complement strand
CCGTAGAATTTGGGGGGTCCGAACTTCAGAAATCTCTCCAGTGCCCGATCATCAGTATCGGCCGGACCTACTTGGTGATGCACTGGTCCAGAGGCTCGGTGTTCAGTCAAGCGCTCTAAGACATCAGTGATACGGTTAATTGCGGTGGCCACTCGATCTCCGGCCACACCCTCTTGCCCTTGGTCTTGATTGACCTCGGGTTCCCTATCACTACCTGCTTCTGGGTGTTGTCTAGTGGGTCTCCCACGTCCCCTTCCTATCACTTGGAGGTCCATAGTTTAATTATGCCTATTATGAAAAGTAAGGCAATTAGGCGAGTTGATTATTTATTTATAACTATTATTATTCTCTTTGTAACTAAAATCAACTTGGAAATGGAGGGAAAAGAAAATAAAGCACTTAGCATATATTCACGTGTGAAAGTCATACAGATAACAGGTTGGGACATTTTCCAAAAATAAGGCACATGAGTTAACAAAATACATACAATTAATCCCTTAAACAAAAAAATTAGGGATATGTTGTGTGACGGCCCCACCTCCCCCTAGGGCGTACCCCAGGGTTCGGCGGGTCGCCTGCCCAGCTCTCGCCGGGACTCACTCACTACTACATTCCTCAAGTAAATTACAAGGTACAACTCGAATAATACATCCAATTCTCCAAAAATTACATATCATAAGCGAAGCGGAAACTAGGTCTAAGCGTCGAATGTAGATATACATCCGATTCAATTCCAAATATTTATACAGGTCCAAAAGTAAATAAACCAAAACCAAATCTAAACTATACAAGATGTACGCCATCCAGCCACACAAAGATCCAAATACAAGTTCTTCCTTTACTTCGATCCCTGTGGGAAGAAGAAGATAATAGGGGGTGAGCTAGAAGCTCAGTGAGTGACCAGTAAAATCAACAGCCAAGTATATTTCACAATAAAGCATTGATATGATGTCATGATGCAGTAATCAAATGTTCATTTATTGCTCATGTGAGCCAGTGAAGTTCTTGTGCTTAAATATCCAACGCTCGTTTAGATCAGGTAACCGGGAAGCAGAAGTAAGGAGCCATCGTGCTCCAAAGAATGTGTAAACAGTAGTGGAGACATTGGTTCTAAGCACAAGACTTTCCAGGATCTCATTGGAGCCAAATTATGTCATGGCACACACCCAAACCCAAATGATATGCAATGGAGTAATAAATGCAAGAATTAGTTCAAAAGTAACTTTGGAAATAGTTGAGGGATCACTCACCAACCACGACTCACGAACCTCATCCATCATTTATTATTGTCTTGCTCAAGTCCAAGCCCTAGATCACAAATGGAAATAAGGACTAAAACGATCAAAGCGGAAAAACAGTAAAGGAATGCATCGGGCGTGCGCGGAAATGAAAATGGTACAAAACGGTTTACACGATTTTGCCCATAACTGGAGCTGTGATTATCAGATCAAAATGTACTAGGTAGTGTCTCGAAGCTTAGACAAAGAGTTACAACTTTCATGAAGACACCTCAACCTAGTTTTCAGTATATCCAAGTCAAATTTGCCAAATATAGAACTAGAACTCCAAAGGCTAGTTTATCTTTCTCGTGAAAATTTGGCAGCATGCCCCTTGTGTTTACCTAATTTTCCAGCCATTTATGGCCTCATTATTTTTCCTCAGTCAATCCCAAAGTCATACATATCATAGATTCAAGTAAATAGCCGTTCCATAGGCTCATAACAACATAAGAACAAAATCAAAGTGATAACAAGTGTGGAAATGTAACCTAGCAAAAGACAGATTTGACGTGTGGTTGCGGAAATAACACATCCGAGGCTACGCTTATCGGATTGAGGTATAACTTATACCGTTTCGAAGCTAAGACACAGGGATACAATTTTCATGAAGATCACTTAGTCCAGTTTCCAATGCAACCTAGTCAAATTCCCAATTTACAGAACCAAAATCCAACTAGTCGGCTAATTAACCGCACTGCACTGGAATGGTCATATCTCAGGTTACCAAGGTCCGATTAAGGTGTTCTTGGTGGCGTTTAAAAGCTAAGACAGAATACTAAAACTTTCATGTTTTGTCAAAAGGCTAAATCCCAACGGATTATAGTGAACAAACACAACCAAATAGACTAAACTGTCCACGCGGAACTCTGGAATGTAACCTAGAACAGCGAGGGTATTTTCAACTTTTCACAAGATACGTTGCTGCGATTGAGCTGAAATGTTGTAGGCACCTATAAAATACCATTCTATACAACTTTCATGTTTTAGGCCAAGCCTAATTCGGCCTCTAACTATGAGTTCCAAAACCGGGCAGAACTGAATTAGGAAATTTCCAGAAATCTGGAATTTTTGGTCTTCAATGAAACTTTCTTAAATTCCTTGATCCAATCACTACCAAACCCCTTATATACAACATCTATCAACCATACAACAAGTTTAGGCAGAAATTAATCAAACCCTAACTTGCTTAAATCATCCAAAATTCAACACAACAACTTGCATATCTTGTAATCAAGCCAAAGCATGAACTAAATAGCATCTTAAACCAAAATAAAAGAATCAAAGCCATAAATCAGACTTTATACCTCAAAAACAAAGCTTGAAAGAGTGATACTTCACCTCCTTTAGAAATCTTTTGGTTCCACAAGCTTCCCAACTCACAACCCACTCTTTAATCGGTTTGGAATTTCAATTTCTTACTTGGATGATTCAACTCAAGAAGAAGGAAATTGTTTCCTTGCTCTCTTTCTCTCCTCTCTTTGTTCGGCCAAGCTGCTGAAATAATGAAGGGAAATGGGCAAAAATTGGGCTAAAAAGGAAGACCATCTCTCTTGGTCAAGAAACCCTTAGGTGGCGACACTTGTCGCCACCACCACCTTTCATTTTTTTCTCTTTCTTTCTTGCATTTCTAGCCTCTAATTTCGGTCAAGCTAGCTGGAAATTGAGAAGATATTTTGCTCAAATATCAAAAAGCTTGTATGGTAAGAAAGTGGTGGTCAAGTGGTGCGTTCAATCGCTAGTGCGCGGTACCCGCCGGTTCGCGCCGTTTTTCTTAAAAACACACGTACTAGGGTTTTTACTTCCTATTCACTAACCTTGTATCATTGCTTCTAATCACATATTATTTCTCACTTAAAAGTCATTTTTAATCACCAAATTTGATCCTTGCTCCGTACCGAAAATTCATCCGGCGAAAATCGCGAAAACCCTAATTTTGCTCCAATCTTGAAACCAAAAGTGAAACCCTACTTTCTAGGTTCATTGGCACTTATTGTGGGGTGATTGAGTAGTAGGGCCATTATAAAGTGGTATTTGTCAAAGAAAAGGGAATTTTTAAGAAAAATATAAGGAATTTGCACGGCTTCTGGCCGGATTCTCCACAAAACACTATTCACCAGAAATTTTTCCCTTTTCTTCTGCCTCGGGGCGTCACAAACTCCCCTCCTTAAAAGAATGTCGTCCTCGACATTCCAACTTGTACTAATCAGATCAAAATAGTTCTCGAAAGTCGATCACGTATTAAGAATCATTTCAATCTCGCTTATCATAATCAAATACTAATCAGATCAAATATCTCAAAGGTCAATCACATACTAAGAATCACTCATCACAATCAAGTACTAAAAGTACTCCAATCCAACTTATCAAATAATCTTGATCCAATAGATAGTCAGACGAGTAACTGGATACATATACAAAGGGGCTCGAAATCGGACTTAAAGTCCCTGATATTTGGAAAAACAATCCAGGACATAACGATGTCTCAGGTCAGAAATTACCCCTGGTGGTGCTTGAAAACACAACAAGCTAGCACTCAGCTATACTTCACCAGAAAGTCTCAGGAATTTGTCCCCGGTGGTGCTTGAAAACACAACAAGCTAGCACTCAGCTATACTTCACCAGAGCCTCAAGATGCAAGATTTTGTCCATGGCGGTGCTGGACAACACAACAGGTTAGCACAACGGCTATACCTCGCCAAAGAACCTCAGTTCAAAATTTCATCCTTGGTGGTGCTTGATAACACAACAAGTTAGCACAACGGCTAAACTTCACCAGAGGATCTTAGCTCAAGAAATTGGCCCTGGTGGTGCTTGGAAACACAACAAGCTAGCACTACGGCTAAGCTTCACTAGAGAGCCTCAAGTCAAAGTTTCATCCCTGATGGTGCTTGGAAACACAACAGGCATGCCTCGCCAGAAGAATGGCGGTGCTTGAAAACACAACAGGCCATACCTCATCAGAGAGGTTCTGTTCAAGAATTTCAATCCCTGATGGTGCTTGAAAACACAACAGGCATGCCTCGCCAGAAGAATGGCGGTGCTTGGAAACACAACAGGCAATGCCTCACCAGAGAGGTTCTGTTCAACCGCTACAGAAGAGTAGTAGCCGGTCTATAACCAAACAAGTACGAAAATGTTCAGAAACAGAGTCAAAAGCAGGGTTCAAGTGTATCGGTTCAAAAGCGGGGTCAATTATTTCAGGTTCAAAGAACATGAGTACGAGTAGGAACTCACTCGCCTAGCTTATGCCCAGTAATTCACACTCTCAAGCAGTCATCAAACTCAAATCCACATACAGATCATATATGAATCAAGATACTTGCTCAAGAGTAAAAGAGATACCCTATTTTCAGTCAGGTCAGGTCTATCAAGTGTACGTAAGGGTACACTAGCCGATACAAATTCAAGTCTCACATGAGCTCAGTCTAGTCGGTCTTAGACAGTTCAAATATCTCAAATCTTAACATTTACCACTCGGGTGGTATAACCTTAATCAAACAGGAAAATTAGAAGAAAAATGCAAACCAAAACTTTTCTCAACAATTCCGGCCACCACCATAATCTATCAAAACCCTAGCCAAGAATCCAAAAGTAAGAAACTGTACAGCTCAGGCCGTACGCTCTCAAGCGTAATTCAACCAAATCATATCTTATGCGTACCACTTTCAAGATTCACAACTGACGCTCCAAAAGAGCACTGAACGTACAAACCAATCCCACAGTCCGGCATCCTAAACTTTAAGCCTAGGATACACTACAAAGATCGGGAGCCTAAGCTCTGATACCACCTGTGACGGCCCCACCTCCCCCTAAGGCGAACCAAAGGGTTTAGCGGACCGCCTGCCCAGCTCTCGCCGGGACTCACTCACTACTACATTCCTCAAGTAAATTACAAGGTACAACTCGAATAATACATCCAATTCTCCAAAAATTACATATCATAAGCGAAGCGGAAACTAGGTCTAAGCGTCGAATGTAGATATACATCTGATCCAATTCCAAATATTTATACAGATCCAAAAGTACCTAAACCAAAACCAAATCTAAACTATACAAGATGTACGCCATCCAGCCACACAAAGATCCAAATACAAGTTCTTCCTTTACTTCGATCCCTGTGGGGAGAAGAAGATAATAGGGGGTGAGCTAGAAGCTCAGTGAGTGACCAGTAAAATCAACAACCAAGTATATTTCACAATAAAGCATTGATATGATGTCATGATGCAGTAATCAAATGTTCATTAATTGCTCATGTGAGCCAGTGAAGTTCTTGTGCTTAAATATCTAACGCTCGTTTAGATCAGGTAACCGGGAAGCAGAAGTAAGGAGCCATCGTGCTCCAAAGAATGTGTAAACAGTAGTGGAGACATTGGTTCTAAGCACAAGAGTTTCCAGGATCTCATTGGAGCCAAATTATGTCGTGGCACACACCCAAACCCGAATGATATGCAATGGAGTAATAAATGCAAGAATTAGTTCAAAAGTAACTTTGGAAATAGTTGAGGGATAACTCACCAACCACGACTCACGAACCTCATCCATCATTTATTATTGTCTTGCTCAAGTCCAAGCCCTAGATCACAAATGGAAATAAAGACTAAAACGATCAAAGCGGAAAAACAGTAAAGGAATGCATCGGGCGTGCGCGGAAATGAAAATGGTACAAAACGGTTTACACGATTTTGCCCATAACTGGAGCTGTGATTATCAGATCAAAATGTACTGGGCAGTGTCTCGAAGCTTAGACAAAGAGTTACAACTTTCATGAAGACACCTCAACCTAGTTTTCAGTATATCCAAGTCAAATTTGCCAAATATAGAACTAGAACTCCAAAGGCTAGTTTATCTTTTTCGTGAAAATTTGGCAGCATGCGCCTTGTGTTTACCTAATTTTTCAGCCATTTATGGCCTCATTATTTTTCCTCAGCCAATCCCAAAGTCATACATATCATAGATTCAAGTAAATAGCCGTTCCATAGGCTCATAACAACATAAGAACAAAATTCAAAGTGATAACAAGTGTGGAAATGTAACCTAGCAAAAGACAGATTTGACGTGTGGTTACGGAAATAACACATCCGAGGCTACGCTTATCAGATTGAGGTATAACTAATACCGTTTTGAAGCTAAGACATAGGGCTACAATTTTCATGAAGATCACTTAGTCCAGTTTCCAATGCAACCTAGTCAAATTCCCAATTTACAGAACCAAAATCCAACTAGTCGGCTAATTAACCGCACTGCACTGGAATGGTCATATCTCAGGTTACCAAGGTCCGATTAAGGTGTTCTTGGTGGCGTTTAAAAGCTAAGACAGAATACTAAAACTTTCATGTTTTGTCAAAAGGCTAAATCCCAACGGATTATAGTGAATAAACACAACCAAATAGACTAAACTGTCCACGCGGAACTCTGGAATGTACCCTAGAACAGCGAGGGTATTTTCATCTTTTCACAAGATACATAGCTCCGATTGAGCTGAAATTTTGTAGGCACCTATAAAATACCATTCTATACAACTTTCATGTTTTAGGCCAAGCCTAATTTGGCCTCTAAATATGAGTTCCAAAACCGGGCAGAACTGAATTAGGAAATTCCAGAAATCTGAAATTTTTGGTTTCCAATGAAACTCTCTTCAATTCCTTGTTCCAAACTCTACCAAAGCCCCTTATATAATCTTATATGTAACATCTATCAACCATACAACAAGTTTAGGCAGAAATTAATCAAACCCTAACTTGCTTAAATCATCCAAAATTCATCACAACAACTTGCATATCTTGTAATCAAGCCAAAACATGAACTAGATAGCATCTTAAACCAAAATAAAAGAATCAAAGCCATAAATCAGACTTTATACCTCAAAAACAAAGCTTGAAAGAGTGATACTTCACCTCCTTTGGAATTTCTTAGTTCCCCAAGCTTCCCAACTCACAACCCGCACTTTAATCGGTTTAGAATTTTGATTCTTCACTTGGATGATGTAAATCAAGAAGAAGGAAATTGTTTCTCTTGCTCTCTTTTCTCTCTCTCTCTTGTTCGGCCAAGCTACTGAATAAATGAAGGAAAATGAGCAAAAATTGGGCTAAAAAGGAAGACCTCTCTTGGTTAAAACCCTTAGGTGCGACACTTGTCGCCACCACCACCTTTCATTTTTTTCTCTTTCTTTCTTGCATTTCTAGCCTCAATTTCGGTCAAGCTAGCTGGAAATTGAGAAGATATTTTGCTCAAATATCAATAAGCTTGTATGGTAAGAAAGTGGTGGTCAAGTGGTGCGTTCAATCGCTAGTGCGCGGTACCCGTCGGTTCGCGCCGTTTTTCTTAAAAACACACGTACTAGGGTTTTTACTTCCTATTCACTAACCTTGTATCATTGCTTCTAATCACATATTATTTCTCACTTAAAAGTCATTTTTAATCACCAAATTTGATCCTTGCTCCGTACCGAAAATTCATCCGGCGAAAATCGCGAAAACCCTAATTTTGCTCCAATCTTGAAACCAAAAGTGAAACCCTACTTTCTAGGTTCATTGGCACTTATTGTGGGGTGATTGAGTAGTAGGGCCATTATAAAGTGGTATTTGTCAAAGAAAAGGGAATTTTTAAGAAAAATATAAGGAATTTGCACGGCTTCTGGCCGGATTCTCCACAAAACACTATTCACCAGAAATTTTTCCCTTTTCTTCTGCCTCGGGACGTCACATGGTGCCTCGGAAGCAAGTCATCAACCTAGACAAAATTTGATGACTTAACTAATGTCCCTCTTTCCTAACCCTACATATGTAGTATAATCAAGTCAATCATAGCCTAACCCTCAGCAGGGCTATCAGGTGCAACGTCCTCCGCCGGATCCTCCTCCGGGTCCTCCTCTGGAAAATAGAAGATACAGTGTTTAACTCAAACTACATGCATAAATGTTAAATCAGATTTCAAATCTTGCTCAAGAGCCAGGACCTGTCAAGGAAAACAAATGAACGTGGGGTGAGCTAAATCTCAGTGGTGCCCCAAAACATGCAATCACATAAGGCAAGTGACGAGTATTTAAATTCAACAATTAAGAAAGCGGATAACAGCACAAGGTAGGATACAGGGTCTCTCAGGAGCCATTTTCCGCGCTTGGCCAAAATTTATCGTAGTTGACCCCCCGTCAACTCTCACTACCTACAGTCCATGTAGATCTGTTCATTCTTCCTCTTAATCCTGCCCTCCAATCATACCCCTGTCCCGGGCCCGCACACCATTTTCACCGATCTCCGTCCACCAATCAACCCCCTACCGGGTCCGCACACCGCAATTGTAGTTCGGTAATACTCGAGTATACCTCACTGATTCACTAGTCGAGAGATTCACCCAACGACATTACAACACTGATTCACTAGTCGAGGGATTCACCCAACTACGTTACAACACTGAGATAATCACGAAAACATTTCACACAAGTCACCACTCGAAAGGCTGGTGCGATAAAGTACACTTCGCTGACTTCGATGGATCAGAAATCATTTTGCCATTATTACATATCAAATCACGAAAGCGCTTTAATCAAGTAAGCACAGAACAAGCAGGGACACTCACCAAGAGTGAAGTTACAGATCAAGCTGGGAATCGAAATCCGCGTCCCCGCTAAACCCTAAAATTCCAAATTTTGAAACTATAAGTTGGCTATACCATTTCTAGGGTTACGTAGGAAAATTACTGTAAGTCCCAAAGACAACCAAGAAGGGGGGGTGAATTGGGTTGATTAAAATATTAACCAAATTTATGCACTTTTTCTTTAATAAAAAATTTACCTTCTTTTCTAGTAATGATCAACCAAGTAGATTAGAAGACAAGAGCAATATTGATCAGAAACACAAGTATAGACAAGCAATGAAAATTTTATTAAACAGAAAAGTAAATTAGGGAAACAAACCAAGTGTCTACCAAGCTATCCTCAAACTTGAAGACCACACACTAGGAAGAGCAACTTCTCTTAGATGAAAGAAGATCAACTAGATGTACAATGAAGGGAGCACTTCTTCCTTGCCCTAAGCCTCACTTAGTCAAGCTAAGAAGTTTTACAATCACTCAGAAAAACCCTCAACAAAGCTACACTAAAGATCCTTTCAGTCACAAAAGAAATGCTCACCAGAAATTCACACCACTTTAAAACAAATCTTGCTTTGGAGACTATTTTCTAGCTAAAATATCTCTTGAGATCTTGTAAACAAAGTGTGCAAAAGTCCTTCCTTCGTTCAGAACAGTTTGCTTTTAAAGGGGAACAAAAATGGGCTTCATTAAAGCTTCCAACGGCTAGAAGGCAGATGAAGGGTCAGCTAGCCGTTGGGGCTTTCGGACGTCCGACGATCAAATCATCGTCCGAACCAAACGTCCGAAAACCGCCAAGTTGAAGTTCGGACGTCCGATGAGATTTTTGTCATCCGACAGCACAGCGTCCGATCGTAGGCCGAGAGTTAGCAAGTTATCTTGGAATTTTTCGGACGTCCGATCTGGTTGATATGCGTCCGAGGTGTGCGTCCGATCCTTCCGGACGTCCGACAGTTTCCTTTCGGCCGTCCGACCTGATTGTCCTGTTTTTGCTTCTCATTTTGGTTGTCTTGCATTTCATGACATATTTGAACCTGATTCTTGGATAGACAAAAACACTTGTATTTGAAGGAGGTTAGATAAACATTTCAAAGTACCAAGAATGACAAACAAGACATACTTAAAAGACAGTATCTTTGATCGGAACAAAACAATGACTAAATTCGTTTATATTATTTCAATCTTGTTTGCCACATCCAAAGCATCGTAGACTGGAGTCAATCAAACATATGCTTTCCTTGTTCCATTAGGCCTGATCAATCTTTGGTCAGTATAAACGAACTTTTGTGATCATCAAAACCAAGAATAACATTCTCCCCCTTTTTGATGATGACAAAACAAAAGTTTGAAATGAAATTTTATGATTGCAATGAAAACTCCCCCTTTCAAAATAGACAAGAACTCCCCCTGTCTTAGTGAATCACAAAATTTGAAAATTTTGAAAAACTCCCCCTCACAAGGCTGCATATCAGCCAATCCAAATTTAAACAATCAATCCAACATATCCTAACATCACCAATTATCAATCATGCCAACATCACCAATTATCAATCATCACTCAATCCAATCATTTGATACCATCTCCCCCTTTTTGTCATCACAAACGGGCAACCAATCACATCAACACATCCACAAATTCACAAATTTAGACAAGTTCACACATCAAAACTTAGACCATCAATCAGAATAGACAATCCACAAATTTATTACATTCACATAAGCAGAATAGACAATCATTCATCAAAATATTCAGACATCCATCAAAACAGTACTTAAACATCCAAAACGAAACTTAAAATATCCATTACATTACATATTCATTGTTGAATACCACAAAAACATAAAAGAGGCAAACAAAATGCAAATGTCCTAAATGATGAACTAAGTGGATCCAGGTGTCCTCCGAGAGAGCTGATATTGATCAAGATCCTCCTCTTCAGTTTCTTCATCATCTTCAGCAGCCTCTTCAACTGGTGCCTTGCCTTTATCTGATGTAGAGGTGCCATGAGGAGTCACAGGGGTTGAAGAACCAGGATCCGGAATTGATGAACTTGGATCAGTGGGGTGTGACTCTTTGTCATGGGAAACTTTCTCAACAACAGGGGGGGAAACAGGAGGTTCTTTTTGTCTAGGAAGGCAGTTTGTTGCTCAGAGGACATAGTGAGCATTAGACCATGTTCTAGAAGAAGAACATGCTGTTTGAGTTCACGAAGGAGCTCAATTACTTCATCACTGGAAGAGGAAGATGCCTTAGAGGCAGATTTCCTAGGATGAATGGGAGTGAGTGGAATAGATGAAGGATCATGTGCAGCCTTAGACCTAAGTTCACTAGATGATGCACCCTTATAAGCCCACAGATTATCTTTAAAAACAAGATTTTTCCTTTCAAAATACCCTTTTGTAAAGGCATAAGAAGATGCTTCTTTAGGACAAACACCTAGAATAGGGACTTTGTAAAACTCAAAAATCTTTTGAAGAAACTTTCCATAAGATAATTTTCTGCGAGAATCAGTGGCATAGCGAAGTAAAAACTTGCACATGACAAAACCAAAATCAATACGAATTTTTTCTTGAAAACAATAAAAGAGGTACAACTCCATTTTGTTTGCATCAGTTCTATGGCCATCAGTAGGCACAAGCAGGTTTGAAATGATAGAAAAAGCAATTAAATTCACAGGGGCCAGATCATTCAATTTAGCATCAGCAGGTGAGGAAAAACTTCTTTTGAAATAGGTTAACATTTTTGTCCCATCAAAATGATTTGCCGCAGTCGGGAGCTCTTCATAGGAAAAGAAATT
Source organism: Coffea eugenioides (assembly GCF_003713205.1). Taxonomy (NCBI): domain Eukaryota; kingdom Viridiplantae; phylum Streptophyta; class Magnoliopsida; order Gentianales; family Rubiaceae; genus Coffea; species Coffea eugenioides. Next base: position 4,058 of record NW_020862776.1, on the reverse strand, counting down.
AGCAATCTTATCTTTGCATAAACGTTCAATTGTAGTATTTAAAATGGAGTTCACAATTTCAGAGTCAAAGATTAAGTCTACCCCATTAACCCTGGAAAATATTTCAGTTTGGTCAGAACCTTTCCTTAGATTGGCAAAAAATTGATGCAACATATCAGGATAGTAGACATTTGGCATAGAAATAAGATGTGACCATTTCTGGAAAGCAAATAGACTCAGAATGGATTCTAAACCTATGGAGCGAAATTCAGAGGGGTTTACAGTTCTTTGAGGGATGACAACCTTCTGGGATATCCAGGAGTATTTGTCTTTCGCAGCATCATCAAAGAATGTAGGAGGAGGGGCTGATTTTGGAGGCGGTTGAGAAGATGTCCCCTGTCCAGATTCAGGCTGAGAGGAGGGTTGTGGTGTAGGCCGTGACATTTGACCCTTGATAGCTCCTCTTTTGAAGCGTTTGGATGTCCGTTTGACAGTGGGAAGACTCTCATCCTCATCCCTGAGTGGATGCTTGCGTCCGGCAGTAACTTTTCCTCCCCTTAGATTCACCATTGTGCGAAAAGTATGGAATGATAGATGCAAATGATACACACAGTAGTAGGAAAGTGAATCGCACAAAAATTTTGGAACAAAAAACCTTGTAGAAGATTTGACAGAGCGGTTATGAAAAGATAGGGTTTTGAAGAAAATTTGGGAATGTGCGAAGTGATAGATGATTCTGTGAAATGATCAGGAATAATGACTCGCAATTGATCAGGAACTGTTTTGGTTGAGTCAATTTGGGAATGGGGGCTTCAGAACGATATGAATTTGAGAGTGAGAGACAAGAGGGTTTTCGTCCGAGAGGAAATAAAATGGGAAGAGTCTGAAGCAAATGAGGAAGAAAGTTGTTTTTTAAAAAATGAGCCGTTGCACTGTCGGACGGCCGAACGAAGTTGTGCGTCCGACAGTTGCGTCCGAACAGGCGCAATTCTGGAAAATGGCTGAAGAACATCATCGGACGTCCGTTTATCTTCTTTCGGACGTCCGAAGACTTTGAGAAATTTTAGGATGATTTTTCGATTATTCCTAATTTTGATCTTAGATGAATGAACTGATCTAATGGCAGAGCTTTGGTAAAAATATCAGCAAATTGATCTTTAGAACAAACATAATTTACACATATTTCACCTTTTTGAACAAGATCACGAATAAAGTGATGCTTTATATCTATGTGCTTTGTCCTAGAATGATGAATAGGATTTTTAGTCAAATTTATAGCACTAGTATTATCACAGAATACAGGCATGCAGTCATACAACAATCCAAAATCATTCAAAGTGTGCTTCATCCATAAAAGTTGAGCACAACATGCACTAGCGGCAATATATTCCGCTTCGGTTGTAGACAAAGATATTGCATTTTGCTTTTTGCTAAACCAAGAGACTAAACAATTTCCAAGAAAATGACAAGTTCCACTAGTACTCTTTCTATCCACACGACAACCTCCAAAATCAGCATCCGAATAACCATATAGTGCAAACTCATTAGATCTAGAATACCAAAGACCATAGTCTAATGTACCTTTCAAATACCTAAAAATCCTTTTTACAGCATTCAAATGTGATTCTTTTGGACAAGATTAAAATCTAGCACACAAGCAAACAGCAAACATAATATCAGGTCTACTTGCGGTTAAATAGAGTAGGCTTCCGATCATACCTCTATAATGCTTTTCATCCACATGATTACCTTCTTCATCTTTGTCAAGCTTTGTAGAAGTGCACATTGGAGTTCCAACTTGCTTTGAGTCCTCCATGCCAAACCTTTTCAGCAATTCCTTGGTATATTTTGCTTGATTTATAAAAATTCCCTCAAGCGCTTGATGTATTTGAAGTCCAAGGAAGAAATTTAATTCTCCCATCATACTCATTTCAAATTCATTTTGCATAGTGGTGGAAAACTCCTTGCATAGATACTCATTAGTAGCACCAAAAATAATATCATCAACATATATTTGCACAATAAGAAGGTCATTCAACACTTGCTTAGTAAAAAGTGTGGTGTCCACAACACCCCTTTTGAAACCATTTTCAATCAAAAAACCACTTAGTCTTTCATACCAAGCTCTTGGAGCCTGTTTTAGACCATATAAAGCTTTAGATAGTTTAAACACATGACTTGGAAATTTTGTATTTTCAAAACCGGGGGGTTGATCCACATATACTTCTTGATCAATAAAACCATTTAAAAAGGCACTTTTAACATCCATTTGAAACAATTTGAAGCCTTTAAAGCATGCAAAAGCAAGAAGCATTCTAATAGATTCTAATCTTGCTACGGGAGCAAATGTTTCATCAAAATCAATTCCTTCTTCTTGTGCATATCCTTTGGCAACTAATCTGGCTTTATTTCTTACAACAACACCTTTATCATCCAACTTATTTCTAAAAATCCACTTTGTACCAATGATAGGTTGATTTTGAGGTCTATTAACAAGTGTCCAAACTTCATTTCTCTCAAATTGATTAAGTTCTTCTTGCATTGCCAAAATCCAGTTTTCATCCTTTAAAGCATCATTGATATTTTTGGGTTCAAAGAGAGAAACTAAAGCAAAATTGTCAATCAATTTTCTAGATGAGGAACGAGTGTTTACCTTCTCGGATGGATCACCAATTATAAGCTCTTTTGGATGATTTTGGCTGAATTTCCAAGCCTTGGGAAGATCTTTGAGTGGATCATCATTTTTGTCTTCATCTTCTTCTTCTTGATCATTATGAACTTCATTTTCCATTTCAGTTGCTGCTGGTTTAGAGCTTCCTTCATTTCCAATTGATAGCTTTTCCATTCCTTCTCGAACACCTACATCATCATCCTCACACGAACTTTTGGAATTATCATCATTTGTTTCATCAAATGTTATATGTATAGCTTCTTCAATCACAAGAGTCCTTCTATTAAAAACTCTATATCCTCTTTTATTCTCACAATACCCCAAAAATATTCCTTCATCAGATTTTTTATCAAACTTACCAAGATGTTCCTTTAGATTCAAAATAAAGCATTTACAACCAAATACTTTGAAATAACCAACCGTAGGTTTCTTATCAAAAATCAGCTCATAAGGAGTTTTCTTTAAAATAGGTCTCAAAAGTATTCTATTCATCACATAACATGCAGTGTTTACCGCTTCAGCCCAAAGGTATTTAGGCAAACTACATTCACTTAACATAGTTCTAGCAGCCTCTTGTAGTGTCCTGTTTTTCCTTTCTACAACACCATTTTGTTGTGGAGTTCTTGCAATTGAAAACTCATGTGTAATGCCATTATGATCACAGAAATCTGGAAAACCACAATATTTGAATTCCGTTCCATTATCACTTCTAATCCTAACAATTTTTAAGCCAAGCAGATTTTGCACTTTAGCAAACAATGAAGTAAAATTCTTGAAGGCATCATCTTTATGAGCAAGAAATAGCACCCAAGTGTATCTAGAATAATCATCAACAATTACAAAACAATATCTTTTACCACCCAAGCTAGTAATTTGAGTGGGACCAAATAAATCAAGATGCAAGAGTTCCAAAGGTTTAGAAGTAGATACACACATCTTAGGTTTAAAGGAATTTTTTGTTTGCTTCCCAAATTGACATGCATCACATATTTTGTCCTTATCAAAACTGATTTTTGGCAAGCCTCTAACCAACTCCTTTTTCGAAATTTCCTTTAGTAAATCCATGTTAAAATGACAAAGTCTTCTATGCCACAACCAAGGATCTTCATTTGAAGCTTTAAGACATTTCAAGCTAGATGAATCAATTTTATCAAGAACCACAATATATATGTCGTTGAACCTCTTACCTTTGAACACAATATTATATTTGGAATCAAGCACAATGCATTCATGTTTTTTGAATAACACATTCAAGTCTTTATCACATAATTGACTAACACTAAGCAAGTTATAACTTAAGTTATCAACTAAGAGCACATTATGGACAAAAGTTTCACCATCCTTACCAACATCTCCTATACCAATTGTCTTAGCTTTCACATCATCACCGAATGTCACCTTTCCACTT
>NW_020862775.1:95378-143696 GCF_003713205.1 Coffea eugenioides | reverse complement strand
TTTTAAAAATGTCCCTTTATTTGGAAATTATTATTTTTATTAAGGCTTGCTACCCCATTTATTCCACAATAAGTGTAAATAAACCTAGAAAGTAGGCTTTCACCTTTGGTTTTAAGATCGGAGTAAAATTAGGGTTTTCGCAATTTTTCACCGGATGAATTTTCGGTACAAAGTAAGGATTAAATTTGGAGATTAAAAGTGACTTTTAAGTGAGAAATAATATGTGAGTAGTAGCAATGATATAAGGTTAGTGAATGGGAAGAAAAAAAACAGTAGTACGTGAGTTTTTAAGAAAAACGGCGCGAACCGACGGGTCCCGCGCACTACCGATTGAACGCACCACTTGCCTACCATTTTTCTTACCAAACAAACTTATTGACTCTTGGATAAAATATCTCCTTAATTAACATCAGATTTGACCAAGAAATTGAAGTTAGAAAATGCAAGGAAGAAAGAGAAAATTTTGTGGTTGAGATTAAACCAAGTGTTAGCCAAACTTGTGGCTAGAATTAATTCTTATCTTTCCATCTTCTTATAAGACAAACTTAGCTTCATTTCCTTCCATTTCTGCATCATTCCAGCCGACCAAGAGAGAGAGAGAAGTGAGAGCTTGAGCAACCACATTCCTTCTTGATTCACACCAACCAAGTGCTAAGCTAGAAATCTAAACCGATTGATTGCAAGTTTGGAAGCTTGGGAAGCTAAGGAACCAAGAAATTTCAAAGGAAGTGAACTATCACTCATCCAAGCCTTGTTTTTGAGGTATTCAATCTGATCATGGTCCTTGATCTTTTAAATCTTGTGTTAAGATGTTATTTAGCTTAAGTTTTGGCTTGATTTCAAGATGAGCAAGTGATTGTGATGATTATTGGATGAAATAATCAAATCAGGGTTTTGGGGATTTGCTGCCAAACTTGATGTGTGACTCACATATGTTGTAATTAAGGTTATATAAAGGGTTTTGGTAGTGATTAGAACAAGAAATTGAGGAAAGTTACATTAAAAACTGAAAATCCCAGAAATCTGGAAAATTGTTCTTCCATTCTGCCCGTTTTTGTAGCCCTATGTTAGAGGCCGAATTGGCCTTTGGTCAAAACATGAAAGTTGTTCAGAATGGTATTTTATAGGTGCCCACAAAATTTCAGCTCATTTAGAGCATCGTAGCTTGTGAAAAGACGAAAATATCCTCGCTGATCTAGGTCACTTTCCAGAATTCCGCGTGGACAGTTCAGTCCTTTTGATTGAGTTTATTCACTATGATCCGTTTAGATTTAGCCTTTCACCGAAACATGAAAGTTTTATTACCCTGTCTTAGCTTCGTAACGCCTCCAAGAACACCTTAATTGGATCTTGGTAGACTGAGATATGGTCATTTGAGTGAAATGCGGCTGATTAGCCGAATAGTTGAAACCAGGTTACATGAGTTGGGAATTTGATCAGGTTACATTGAAAATTTGACTGAGTGCTCTTCATGAAAGTTGTAGTCTTCTGAAGTATCTTTAAAATTCCTCTAAGAACACCTGAATTGGATTTTTGTACACTGAGTTATGTTCATTACAGTGTTCTGCGTTTAAACAGCCGACGAATTGGTTTCTGGTTTAGTAATTCGAGAATTTGACCAATTTACATTAGAAACTGGACTAAGTGACCTTCATGAATATTGTAGCTCTGTATCTTAGCTTCGAAACGGCATAGGTTTCATTTTAATCCGATAAGCGTAGCCTCGGATATGTTATTTCCGCATTTGTACGTCAAATCTGTTTTGAACTAAATTGAATTTCTGCACTTGTACTTAATACGATTCTTGTTATTATGATATTGTGAGCCTATGGAACGGCTCTTGACATGAATTGCTGATATGTATAATGTTGGGTTGTGTTTGAGAAAAACAATGAAGCCTAAAAGGCTGGAAAATTAGGTAAACACAAAGGGCATGCTGCCCGAATTTTTACTCGAGGACTAGAAAACTATATTAGCGACTTGAGTGAAGGTTAAGTATTTATCACTTGAACTAGTAAAGACCTTTGCTACTATGTTTCTTGAGTGTTATATGTTAAGACTTGGTCGAGCTCGTACCTTGAGGAAAAGACTTAATGGCCAATGTAAACTTGTATTTCCATGTACTTTCAACTCAAGTGTTATTTCCAAGTATTTATGCTACAAAACCTTATGATTTGAAAAGCAAGCAAGTGTTTCGCGAGTGTCTTTCAAATGAATTTCAATTGGTCGATTTTTAATGAATGGAATGTTAACGTTTCGAATTCGACTCGTGTTTCAAAGTTCTCAAACTGGAATTTTTATCGCAGATCTGGACTCCAAGCCTGGAGTGTAATTGAACGTGAATACTTGAAGCACTATATCTTTTGGTGAGTGCTTTCAAATACCGAATTGAACTTGATACTTGAACTTGATACGTGACCAATATGAGTACATGTTATATACGTGAATTGATAGGGCAAGAGTGTACTTTATCGCACTTGCCCTTACGTGACTTGTACTTGTTTATGGATTGCAATTGACTTGATATACTTGATTGTGGTGCGCGCACTTCCTGGAATTCCAGAAACCCTGCGGCAAGTTACTTGAGTCGAGCCGGCAAGGGCTTGGTCGATTGGGTAACGAACCCTGGGTCTCTTGTTTTGTCGAGTGGAGTGATATCTCCTCGGCTAAACAGTATACTCGAGTATTACCACACGTGTTTATTGAGGATTTTGGGCCCAGTAGGGGGTGAACGGTGGACGGAGAGTCGTGTAAGTGGTGTTCTACTGGATTGGTTACCTACTTGAAAGTTGACGGAGTGTCAACTGTTACTTGATCAAGCTCTGGAGATGCAATAGAAATTTGGCTCCTGAGAGCCTTCCGTATCCTTATACTTGAAAGTGATTATTGCTTATTGGATTGCTGTTCCTTTTGAAAATCGAAAAGCACTTTATACGTGCTCATTTGGAAATTTGCTACTTGAAATATTATTGTCTACTCTTATGAGTTTTGATGCCGTTAACTTGCTACATGGATATTCATACTTTTAAAATGGGCAATTTGTTATTTGAAACCTCACTGGGCTTTTAGCTCATTCCACGCTATTTGTTTTCCTTACAGGAATACGAGTGAGGCGTGAGTCGTGAACAGACTAGCGTAGTCTAGTTGCTCTTGAAATTGTTTTGACTTTTGACTTGTACTCACGCTATTCCTCGAATGGAACATGTTGTACTTGGATTGTATACATTTTGAACTAGTTTGGTGTATTGAGGCTTTGTACCTCGATTTCTATCAATGTAAATTATAAGCTTGAATTGTGAATGTTATTTATGGTTCATGGATGTGTGTACATGACTCGATTGAGATAGTGAGTGAGTCCTGGCGAGAGCTGGGCAGGCGGTCCGCCGAACCCTTTGGTACGCCTTAGGTGGAGGTGGGGTCGTCACAGATGGTATCAGAGCTCCTATTGAGCTCGTGCCGGGAGAAGGTTCTCGGACTGTGGGGATTGACTTGTTAAGTGTGGAACGATTGTCTATTGTTGGAGATTTTAGATATGTATGCTGGGTAGGAATCTCTAATAAGGGTGATTTACTCTTGGGACCGGCCGGCTCGAGTTGTGAATTACCTTATTGTGGATTCTTGTCCCCGAATACCAAAGAGTGACACCTTTACGATAAGCTGAGATCTCACGTAATATTGAGATAAATTTGGATTGTGAAAGCAAAGGCACGGGGAATGTGAATAGTATGGACGTGAAATATATTGAAGATATTCATGGGATTTGGGATCCTTCTTATCCACGTGTTACGAGCCTTGATTAAGTGTAGTACCTGAGTGATACGTAAGATTAATACTCTATAAGTTATGCGACTTGTTTTGATTGAATGTGTTATATTGCCAATGCTTTAGAAGGGTCTAAGTCAAGAGTGCCAGCTAGAATGTACTCCCTGGATCAACAGGCTTTACCTGAACCATTGGAGATAGTAGAAGGTACGATTCGTGTTTACTATTGTTTAACCAAATATTGACTATAGTGAAACCTGAGAGCTGGAAATGAATATATAAGGAAAATACCCTACATTATTTCGAGGTGCATGTATGAATTTCGAGGACGAAATTCTTTTAAGGAGGGGAGAGTGTGACGCCCCGAAAATTAGGAGATTGTTTGTAAATAAGATACTAAAGTGTATTTCTTTGGGTTTGATTTAAAACCTTATTTTGTTTTAAAAATATTAGAAACCCTAAAAATTTTAATCAAAAACCCTAGTTTACTTGTGATTAACTGGTTTCCTTCAATATCTCATCTTTTAATAGAAACTCTAAATTCAATTTATGGAATTGGAAAATCCCTCATGTTATTTTAAAAATGTCCCTTTATTTGGAAATTATTATTTTTATTAAGGCTTGCTACCCCATTTATTCCACGATAAGTGTAAATAAACCTAGAAAGTAGGTTTTCACCTTTGGTTTTAAGATCGGAGTAAAATTAGGGTTTTCGCAATTTTTCACCGGATGAATTTTCGGTACAAAGTAAGGATTAAATTTGGAGATTAAAAGTGACTTTTAAGTGAGAAATAATATGTGAGTAGTAGCAATGATATAAGGTTAGTGAATGGGAAGAAAAAAAAAAACAGTAGTACGTGAGTTTTTAAGAAAAACGGCGCGAACCGACGGGTCCCGCGCACTACCGATTGAACGCACCACTTGCCTACCATTTTTCTTACCAAACAAACTTATTGACTCTTGGATAAAATATCTCCTTAATTAACATCAGATTTGACCAAGAAATTGAAGTTAGAAAATGCAAGGAAGAAAGAGAAAATTTTGTGGTTGAGATTAAACCAAGTGTTAGCCAAACTTGTGGCTAGAATTAATTCTTATCTTTCCATCTTCTTATAAGACAAACTTAGCTTCATTTCCTTCCATTTCTGCATCATTCCAGCCGACCAAGAGAGAGAGAGAAGTGAGAGCTTGAGCAACCACATTCCTTCTTGATTCACACCAACCAAGTGCTAAGCTAGAAATCTAAACCGATTGATTGCAAGTTTGGAAGCTTGGGAAGCTAAGGAACCAAGAAATTTCAAAGGAAGTGAACTATCACTCATCCAAGCCTTGTTTTTGAGGTATTCAATCTGATCATGGTCCTTGATCTTTTAAATCTTGTGTTAAGATGTTATTTAGCTTAAGTTTTGGCTTAATTTCAAGATGAGCAAGTGATTGTGATGATTATTGGATGAAATAATCAAATCAGGGTTTTGGGGATTTGCTGCCAAACTTGATGTGTGACTCACATATGTTGTAATTAAGGTTATATAAAGGGTTTTGGTAGTGATTAGAACAAGAAATTGAGGAAAGTTACATTAAAAACTGAAAATCCCAGAAATCTGGAAAATTGTTCTTCCATTCTGCCCGTTTTTGTAGCCCTATTTTAGATGCCGAATTGGCCTTTTGTCAAAACATGAAAGTTGTTCAGAATGGTATTTTATAGGTGCCCACAAAATTTCAGCTCATTTGGAGCATCGTAGCTTGTGAAAAGACGAAAATACCCTCGCTGATCTAGGTCACTTTCCAGAATTCCGCGTGGACAGTTCAGTCCTTTTGATTGAGTTTATTCACTATGATACGTTTAGATTTAGCCTTTCACCGAAACATGAAAGTTTTAGTACCCTGTCTTAGCGTCGTAACGCCTCCAAGAACACCTTAATTGGATCTTGGTAGACTGAGATATGGTCATTTGAGTGAAATGCGGCTGATTAGCCGAATAGTTGAAACCAGGTTACATGAGTTGGGAATTTGATCAGGTTACATTGAAAATTTGACTGAGTGCTCTTCATGAAAGTTGTAGTGTTCTGAAGTAGCTTTAAGATTCCTCTAAGAACACCTGAATTGGATTTTTGTACACTGAGTTATGTTCATTACAGTGTTCTGCGTTTAAACAGCCGACGAATTGGTTTCTGGTTTAGTAATTCGAGAATTTGACCAAGTTACATTAGAAACTGGACTAAGTGACCTTCATGAATATTGTAGCTCTGTATCTTAGCTTCGAAACGGCATAGGTTTCATTTTAATCCGATAAGCGTAGCCTCGGATATGTTATTTCCGCATTTGTACGTCAAATCTGTTTTGAACTAAATTGAATTTCTGCACTTGTACTTAATACGATTCTTGTTATTATGATATTGTGAGCCTATGGAACGGCTCTTGACATGAATTGATGATATGTATAATGTTGGGTTGTGTTTGAGAAAAACAATGAAGCCTAAAAGGCTGGAAAATTAGGTAAACACAAAGGGCATGCTGCCCGAATTTTTACTCGAGGACTAGAAAACTATATTAGCGACTTGAGTGAAGGTTAAGTATTTATCACTTGAACTAGTAAAGACCTTTGCTACTATGTTTCTTGAGTGTTATATGTTAAGACTTGGTCGAGCTCGTACCTTGAGGAAAAGACTTAATGGCCAATGTAAACTTGTATTTCCATGTACTTTCAACTCAAGTGTTATTTCCAAGTATTTATGCTACAAAACCTTATGATTTGAAAAGCGAGCAAGTGTTTCGCGAGTGTCTTTCAAATGAATTTCAATTGGTCGATTTTTAATGAATGGAATGTTAACGTTTCGAATTCGACTCGTGTTTCAAAGTTCTCAAACTGGAATTTTTATCGCAGATCTGGACTCCAAGCCTGGAGTGTAATTGAACGTGAATACTTGAAGCACTATATCTTTTGGTGAGTGCTTTCAAATACCGAATTGAACTTGATACTTGAACTTGATACGTGACCAATATGAGTACATGTTATATACGTGAATTGATAGGGCAAGAGTGTACTTTATCGCACTTGCCCTTACGTGACTTGTACTTGTTTATGGATTGCAATTGACTTGATATACTTGATTGTGGTGCGCGCACTTCCTGGAATTCCAGAAACCCTGCGGCAAGTTACTTGAGTCGAGCCGGCAAGGGCTTGGTCGATTGGGTAACGAACCCTGGGTCTCTTGTTTTGTCGAGTGGAGTGATATCTCCTCGGCTAAACAGTATACTCGAGTATTACCACACGTGTTTATTGAGGATTTTGGGCCCAGTAGGGGGTGAACGGTGGACGGAGAGTCGTGTAAGTGGTGTTCTACTGGATTGGTTACCTACTGGAAAGTTGACGGAGTGTCAACTGTTACTTGATCAAGCTCTGGAGATGCAATGGAAATTTGGCTCCTGAGAGCCTTCCGTATCCTTATACTTGAAAGCGATTATTGCTTATTGGATTGCTGTTCCTTTTGAAAATCGAAAAGCACTTTATACGTGCTCATTTGGAAATTTGCTACTTGAAATATTATTGTCTACTCTTATGAGTTTTGATGCCGTTAACTTGCTACATGGATATTCATACTTTTAAAATGGGCAATTTGTTATTTGAAACCTCACTGGGCTTTTAGCTCATTCCACGCTATTTGTTTTCCTTACAGGAATACGAGTGAGGCGTGAGTCGTGAACAGACTAGCGTAGTCTAGTTGCTCTTGAAATTGTTTTGACTTTTGACTTGTACTCGCGCTATTCCTCGAATGGAACATGTTGTACTTGGATTGTATACATTTTGAACTAGTTTGGTGTATTGAGGCTTTGTACCTCGATTTCTATCAATGTAAATTATAAGCTTGAATTGTGAATGTTATTTATGGTTCATGGATGTGTGTACATGACTCGATTGAGATAGTGAGTGAGTCCTGGCGAGAGCTGGGCAGGCGGTCCGCCGAACCCTTTGGTACGCCTTAGGTGGAGGTGGGGTCGTCACACCTTTGACTGCAAAAATTTGTTCGGATGACTCTCCATTTATTTGAACACTATGTTTCCTAACAGACAATTTCATGATGAATTTCTCGAAATAATACCAAATCACAGAAGATTTCTTCCTCACTTTTAGCATCTGTGCTTAGAGTAGCGGGTCACCACTTCTTGTTGGCTCATCTTTCAGGACCAATCAAGTGGACGTTATTTCTGATTTGGAGGTGGCCGAAGGAAATGGGAGGTCAAGATTTGTCTCATTTTTGTGCCCAAATTGTATGTAATCCCTTCAATATCACATCTTAGTGAAAGCAAAGAGTTTGTCACCCTTATTTCTTAAGAAAATGTAGTCAACATATAAGCTTTGTAGGCTTGCAACAATATGGATAGAAACAATAGCTAAACATGTGAAAACTGATTATACCCTTATGATCATGAGTGATTGATGGATCTCTTATGAGCATAATCCTCACTTTGGGTTGTAATGAAGGAATAAATCAACGATGGACTTTATGAGCTTGTAATGTGGCTTGAAAATGATAGCTAAAGAAATAATTTTCAAGGACATTGCACTGAAGATCGCATTTTTTCAAAATGGCTCTCATTTCATACTCAAAGATCTCGGACTTTGTTTGCATTTTTCTCATCATTCACCAGGGACTTCAGTGTCGAATTTTTCTGTATTTTTTCTCGCATTTACTTTTCTTGCTTTGCTTTTGCTTCTTTTTTTTTTTTTTCCTCGACCTGGTGGGTTTTCACATGATGAGTAGCGTCAACCCCATACCCAAGCAATTCAGAAATACAGCTAAAATTTTCGGCATCAGAAATTTTCTTGACAGGGCCATTGTAAAGAACAGAAGTCAGGACTTTCGGCTTTTGTAATGGGGGTCTGGTGGGGTGTTTAGAAAAGTTGAGGCTTGAAGGCAGATTTCAAAAGTGGCTTAAGTAATCTGAGATCGCATTGTTGCGCCAACCCTATTTTAGGGTTAAATCAAAACTTGCCCCAATTTATTCTCAATTGAGGCTCTTTTTCTTTTATTTTCCTCCTTTTCTTTTTTCGGCCTTCTGCTATTCTTTGAAATTTTTCAAAAATTTGCCCCAGTCTATTTTTGAACTGAAGTTCTCTTTTCTCTTTTCTTTTGATTTTTGTTGCTTTTCACTTTCACCTTTTGGGACTTTTCTTTCTTTTTAAACTTGCCCCAGTGTGGGGTTTGCGATTCTCAGGGGTTGCCAAACGAAATAATTTATTCTGAAAGCTCAAAAGGGATAAGAATGTTTGATTGAAAAAGAAGAGGGCCTGACTTTTATTCCGTTCCTTACAATAACTCTGAAAGGAAACTTTCTTTAATGCGAAATTTCTTGCATGTATCTGAATTAACTAACTGAGGAAGACCCTTGTTCGTCCATATCTGCGCGGAAAAATCCTTCCTTTTCCTTTTCTCTTCTTCTTTTTTCCCCCAAAATTGAAACCCCAGTGGAATCAAATTACCCCAATTTGCGGTTCCCTCCTTCTTCTTGAATTTTAGCATTTTTGCCCCCTTTTCTTCTTTTTTCCTTCTTTTGAAAAATCCTCCAATCTCCTTCCCCGGTGTGGGGTACGATCATAAGTGCTTTTGAAAAGAACCACCTATTTTAGCTCAAAGGAGGATGCAAGGGATAAATAGTGTTTAGGTTGTAGAAACGATGGCCAAGGTATCATTCTTACACCTCATGACAACCAAAGTAACGAAATGGTCATTGAGAATCCATTCCCTTTTTTGATATTTGAAAATTTTCCAATGTAGGGTAGTGATCATCAAGGCACTTATTTGAAACGAAATTATTCTTGTAAAGGCTCAAATGGGAAAACAAATGATAAAATCTGTACAGGTAGAGAAACGAATGCTCGAAATATCATTCCAAATTTTCAAAACAAACAAGAATAATGCACATTTTTGCTTTCACTTAGATGTAAATTTAATATAATTGGACACAGTGGACATTTCTCAAGCAAAGATCGCCCCAACTTGCAATTTATCAATCAATGTGACTGATTTTATTTTGGGGAAGCTAATAGAAGTGGGCAAAAATATGAATTGTACAGTGAAGGAGGAAAAGGTATCTCATTGGGTCTTATTGTAAGGATTTTAGAAAGCATACATTTGTGAACTTTCAGGCTAGAGGTTGAAAAATCTCAATTCGGTCTTATTTCTTAAAATTCGTCATGAAATCCCTCAAATAGCCAAAAAAGAATGAAATATACATTATTATATACAAATCAACAATTGTATAAATAAAAAACTTTATTGCTGAAAAAGTTTGAAACAAAATTTCTACAAATGAGAAGAGAAAAACTTCTGAAGAGCTCCACATATACACACTTGTTTGCCTCCTTTTCGGAACAGAATTTTTCCTTTTCTTTGAAAAATAATGATGAAGACTCTTAGAGGCTTTAGCCTAGCGCTTCCAAATAGATCCTTCATGTTTTCATTGCAGGGTCTGTCCAAGAATCAAGTATTACCTTTCAAACTTTATCGGATCAAAATTGTTATCAGATATATAGAAATATTTCCACCTTATTGAAACATTTTTATGAATGCAGGGGAAGGCGAAAAAACAAAAGAAAAATACCTTGAGTTAGTAATCAAGACTATAAAATCGGTATGCATGTCCTATGGGGGAACTCTTTTATGCCAAGGGTAGGCCTAGCATGAAAATGCAATCCTCTAGGGTAGGCACCATACAATACCTGATGAATCCGATCAACTGATTGGGTGAAAAATGATTTGAAAAATTTGGCCAATTTGGAGTGAGAAGAAACATTCGTCCTAAAAAATGAGGACAATACACGTTATGTGAAAGAGAGCTTACTCTTGAAAGGATTGCAATGCCTTGACTAATTTATTCAGTGAATTTTGGACTTAAACCCTAAAAAGGAATAAGCGGATCAAGAGGATAGGATGAAATTGATAATTTATTCAAAATTGACTAGAATACCTAAAAAGGGTAAAAGGGTCAAATGCATTGCATGAAATTTGATTATTTATTCAAAATGGAATGGATAACCCTAAAAATGAATTAAACTAATCAAATGAAGTGAATGAAATCAATTGATTAAGTGAAATGATGATTTATTCAAAATCGACCGAATTGCCCTAAAAATAGGTAAACTGGTCAAATGGATCGGATGATTTATTCAAAATTGACTAGATCACCCTAAAAAGGGTAAACTGGTCAAATGAAATTGAACGAAACTGATGATTTATTCAAAATTGATTGAATTGACCTAAGAATGGGTAAACTAATCAAATGAATTAAATGAAATTGGTGGTCTATTCAAAATCGACTAGATTGCCCTAAAATGGGTAAACTTGTCAAATGAATTCAAAATCGACTAGGTTGCCCTAAAAATGAACAAATTGATAAAATGGACTGGATGAAATTGATGGATAAAATGGTCCAATGGGTTGAATGGAATTGATAGCTTATTTAAAAAAAAAACAATCTATCCATTGGTAGTTCCAAAAATTTATTGCGGTGCATTAGTCTATGAGCCTTCAAATAATCAAATTTTGGCCTCAATTCATTTATCATCTCAATAGTGAGGAATTACTTGTAAATTTCTTCAAACTAATGTCCTTCATGCAAGGGATTTTTACCAATCTTGATAAAATGGCCAAAAAGTGATTATTAGACGCTCATATTCCAAAGATCGCTCTACGAAAATGATCGGATCCTACCTTACCTTGTGCACTACCCCTTTGGATGGTACAAAATGTAAACGTGCAAGTCTCCTTGGATTAAGTATCCGAGACACAAGGTGGCTTATTCCTAACACGGGATCCCCTAAATGGCATTCCCTTGTAGGGTTTATGCATGATGCCATTTTATTAAAGCAGCAAAATGTGCAATTCGAAATGAAACGTGACCTAAGGAACCCTTTATTTGCCAGGGTAGGCCTAAAATGGTATGGCATTATTAATTTATGAACAAAATATACCAAACTTTTTTAAACATGCAATAGCCTATTTACAAGGGTAGGTTCTAAAAGAAGGTCACGCCAGACCTCTTATTTGCTAGGGTTTGTGAATGCAATGGGGACAAAACCAAGAAAAGTTAGTTCAGCCAGATAAATACACATAACACATTGTAGCAACGAGATAAAGCAATAAAATCAATACAAAGAAATAAAGCAATAAAAGGGAAAAAATGGGTTGGATCCCTCCCCTCGTGAATAGTGTCCCTAATAAGGCAAGGCAGACTTTACCCTAGGCAAGCTATCATGGATGCATGAGGTATTGGCTCACTAATGCATCTAGACTCGATAGGTTTTAGGTTCCCGAGCCTTTAGACTTGGAAACCAAGGGTCATCAATCCCAAGGTTCTTTGTCGGTGGCTCGAGCGATTCCCCAGACATTGCTACGCACACATCGTGTCACGGCTACATGTCATGAGTGAATCTATCAAAAATCCTCAACCTTCGACTAAAAGCTAAAGGTCATCAACCCAAAGCTTAAAATGGAAGATTGAGTGACCCCTCGGATCATGCTACGCACACATCGTGTCGCGATCATAAGTCCAAGTGAGTCGCCTAAAATCCTAATAGGGTGGAGTGGCGTGACAAGCCTGTGACGGCCCCACCTCCCCCTAAGGCGAACCAGAGGGTTCGGCGGGCCGCCTGCCCAACTCTCGCCGGGACTCAGTCGCTCACTACATTCCTCAAACAGATTACAAGATAAAACTCAAATATTACATCAAATTCTCCACTAATAATTACATATCAAAAGCGAAGCGTCCATGCTTCCACTGCGCCACTCTGATCCATGATCCCACTGTTATACAAGAGGAAGTCCAAATTCAAAGTACACATGAGATAATTCATCCGGTCACAGGAATAAGTACTACAAGCCTTCCTTCGCCTTGAGCCCTGTGGAGGGGAATACAATATTTTTGGGGTGAGCTAAAAGCTCAGCGAGTAACCAGTAAAATCCGAAATCAAATATATTTCACAATGTTGCATTTCGATCATTTCGATGATGTCATGATTCAGAGATCAAATGTACGTTTATTGCTCTCGTGAGCTAGTGAAATCATTGCACTTGAACACCCAACGCTCAAATAGATCATTTAACATTAACATTGAGAGGGAGCCCCTTTTTGAGCTCCAGATAAACATGAACATGAACCATAAACAAGGTGGAGACGTTGGTGTCCAGCACAAGACTTTCCCAGAACTCATTGAAGCCAAATCATGTCATGAATCCACATGCAAGCATGCATGATATGCAATCGAATAAATAATGCAAGAAACATTTCACAAGTACTTTGGAAATAGTTTAGGGTCACTCGCCTCCACGGCTCAGAAATCATCCATCATATAACATTGCCTTGCTCAAATCCAAGTCTTAGATCACAAACTCAATGCAAACAAATCCCTTCAAAGTTCGGACAGCACTTCCCCTGAATTTGCTAACTTTTCCAGCCATCATGGCTTCATTATTTCCTCATTTCAACCCAAAGGTACACACACAACAACAAGTTCATCCAATAGCCATTCAGCAAGCTCCAAGTAGTACTAGTACAAGTCAAGCTAGGGAAAAGTCCGGAAATGAAAGTTAAGCTCAAAACCAGAAAAACAGTTTTGACGTCATTTTACGGTAATGGTACCAAACGCGCTACGATTGTCGGATGAAGGTGTAAGACCCACCGTTTCGAAGCTAAGAGATAGGGCTACAATATTTTGGAAGGTCAATCAACCCAGTTTCGAGTGTAACCAGGTCAAAAATGCAAGATACCATACCAGAATCACAAAAACAGATTCACAGAACGCATTCTAGCGGAAACATCATAAATCAGGCTATCCAAGTCCAAATCCAGAAATTAAAAAACCAGCTGAAAGATAAGAAACAGGACTAAATTTCATCAGAAGACCTCAACAACCAATTCCGAAGCAATTCCAGCCACAACAACCAATTACAGGCGCAATTCTTACATTCGGGTAAAACCAGAACAGCAATAGTAATTTCGACTTTTCTCATTCTACACTACTCCGATTGACCTGAAATTTTGTAGGAACCTCTAAAATGTCATTCCATACAACTTTCATGTTTTAAGCCAAGGCCAATTCGGCCTCTATATATGAGCTATAAATTCGGGCAGAACGCACAATCACAAACCCTAACTTTCCAAAATTTCTTCCAAAACAGAAATTGTTTGCAATTAACCACTTTTTCCGCCTCATAGAGTCCTTAAACATCATTTTCAATCATCATATATAACCACACAATCATATCCATATGAAAACAGAAAAATCCCCAATAATTATAAAACTTCACCAATTCAACCAAAACCAAGATATAATCCATAAAAGTGCATCTTATACCACCACCAATCATGAATTGAACATCATTAGAGGAAGGAAAGTGGTTCTTCACAACTCACCTTAGCAATACAAGAGATAGAGCAATTAGTCACCTTAGCTTTCCAAACAACTTCACAACGAAGCTCAACTCCACCAAACTAAGAGGTTTTATGGAAGGAATTCAAGATTAAACGGTTAGTTTGTGAGATTGGGCAAGATTGGAGCAAGAAACTTGGAAGCTTTTCTTTCTTTTCCTGTAGGAAGAGGTTCGGCCAAGAAGCTTTGAAATTTGGAGAGTTTTTGGTCAATTTTACATAAATGGTAAAGTTATGAATAGTAGTCAAACTCAAGACTAAATCTTATGGTGACACTTGTCACCTTTAGGTTTAAAACTTATCTTTTTGTCTCTCCAATACAAATATCTTAACACTTTATAAAATAATATCACTTAATACAAATTTCCAACAAGTTGTCAAAAATATAATGCATTTACCGCACTTGCGGGTCCCACATTCAAAATACGCTCTTAATTTCTCAAAAACTAACCGATACTAGAAAAATCATTTTAAAACTATCTTTGCTCATAAACTTTATCTGGGAAATTTTTCTAATAAGGAAAATGTAGAAAAGACGGGCGATTAAATAAAATAAACCCTAGAAAATTAGAAAATTTCCGGGTTCTCACACTCATTCTTTCGGGGCGTCACAAAGCCACTAAAAGAAAAATAAATGAGGGGTGAAAAATTAAAGCGTATGCACGTATGCTAGTGCTCGTTTGGAGGGGAGGGATCAAGAACCAACGCGAGGCTCTAGGGAAATATCCCCCACCCAAATGCAATGCAAAGCGCGGAATCATATAAATAAACCATCTATCAATCAAAACAATCGTACGCCAAATGGGTAAGTGAGTGAGTTGATACGCGCGAAATGCAAAAACCCCTAAAAAAGGAAAAAATGCAATCCTAAGCATCCAAATGTAATATATAAGAAGGTTAAAAGAAGAAAAGAATCGACTAAATCAAATGCTCGGACTCTCTAAGTCCCCAGTGGAGTCGCCAGCTGTCGCGCCCCATTTTTTACAAGAAAAATAAATAAATGGTTTGAAAAGTGAATTTTTGATTTGAAAAATGATTTTTGATTTACAAAGAAAGTGGGTCTAAATGGGACTTGAAAATGCGACGATTTGACCCAAAATATAGTTTAAAAAGGGTTTTTGAAATAAAAATCGGAGTCGCCACTTGATATAGAGTTAAGGTGTACCAAGTCACCTAAAAATGAATTTTTTAAAGGAAAAAGATAGAAAAGAAACCCCTTTTAAACGACTCCTAGTCTACGTAAACCAACGAAAAAGGTTCGGGAGTCACATTTGACGAAGGGGAAGGCAAGGATGAAATCCAAGGCACCCCTTCGACCTAGCCAAGGCTAGTTGCGTGATTTAGTCAAAGATTTTCTTATTTTAACCAAAGCATTTATCACATTTGGATGCACTATATGAATGCAAAACCTAGACCTAGGGGGACATCGGGGGGCAAAATTTCTCTTCAAAGATCGAATGGTGCCAATCACATTAATTGTGATGCCCAATAATGACTCTTTGGAGAGGTCACGAATAATGCAAAAATATAAGACTCTAAGAAAAGAAAAGGAATAAGATAATTATAGAAATATACATGTCTTAAAGGAATCCATCATGTCGGGTACGGGGGACTAATGTTCGTGACTCAATTTTACCTTTAATAGAGGGAATACGAGCGTGCTAAGGCTAGAAAAGCCAAACTCGTCCATATCCCATATCTAAGGGGTTCCCTAATCTAATCAAGCAAATGCACTACCCTAATCCTAAATCTAAAATGAAATGCAAGTCTAATGTTATGTATCATACAAAGGGGGCGAGTAATATACATATAAGGAAAAATACATAACTACTATCATCCCAACAAACAAAACTTCAAAAGAAATTATATAAATTCTGGAAAAACTTGCATGCAAAATGGTTAGAAAACCTTCTTATTCACAATGATGCTTTCTGCAATTCTGATGCAGCAAGGATGTGCGAGGATAAAACTGGGTTGGACACGCATGTGGTATATGAACTGAACAACAAATCCCAGATTTCAACCAAATCACAAGTTTCAGCAACAACCAGAGCGCGACTCCAACATCCGGACGGGCCAAGACAGATTCAAAAAGGGAACGAAAAAAGCTACTGTTTTTCACAACCTATCCAGCATTTCAAACGTACAAGCTATGTAAAAGTCTTTTCTTTTCAAAACTGGGGTCTTGCTACTCAACTATGGCCTAGGGATGAAATATGATCCATACCAAACAAACAACCTACCCATCGCACATCGTGACAGCAAAAGGCACCACCTTTAGGCTATAATCATAGATCACCACCGAAACTCTTGACCCCGTTCATCGATTCATAGTTCAGCATAGTTTCATGTTCATTTAATAAAAATTATCTATAGGAAAGGGAAAGGAACCTTACAGTGTTATTTTCTGATGGATTTCAGCGGTGATTTCTCTTCAAAGAACAGCCGCGGGTGGTGGTGAGATTCCTCCGCTCAGCCTTGGCCCCTTGCTCCTCCTCTCTTTCTGTCGTTTCTTGTTTCTTCTGGCTTTTCTTCCCTACCTAGTCTCACGAAGCTCCCTCTTGCTCACATTCTTATCTTCATACTTTCTCCCTCAAAACCCATCTCTCGGTTCTCTCCCATTTGCCCAGATTTTCCCCCCGTGAGCTTTTTTTTTTTCTTCTCAAAAGCTGCTCCTTTCTATCCTCTCCAAAACCCCTTCTAGCTCTCTCCCTGTTTTTTCTTACTCAACCAGCCGCCCACCAGATTCTACTCCACACTCTCCCTCAGCCCTCCTTAGCCTCTCTGGTTTCTTTTCAGCCGTCACTCAGTGCCGATTCCCCCCCTTGCTCGCTCAAGCCTCTTCTGAACCTCTCTTCCTCTCGGTTTTCTTTTTCCTCCAGCCGCCAAGAGGTTCCTCCTCTAATCTCTCTCAGCTTTCCCCCGTAGCTTTCTTGCTCCGCTGTTTTTCTTTTTCGCCGTCACAGAACCCTCCCCAGCTTTTCCTTTCAGTCCTCAGCCGTCACTCACTCCATTCACTCTTTTTCCAGCCGCCCCATCCTTTTTTCTTTCCAACTTCATGGATTTATATAGGCATCAGCCATCCCTCAAACCTAGCATCTATGGTTCCCTTTTCTGTATTTTTCTGTGGCCCTCCGTGAGCCTTTTGATGGCTTTTGCTTTTCCAGAATTTTGAGTTGCCGGATGAAGGGTCAGATGGCCTTGTACTATGCTAATCCGATGGAGCAAAATATCGGGCAGAATGACCGGAAAACCCATTGGAAGAAAACTGCATTTTTGTTTCTTGCATGCGGCTATTTCCGCGTTCTTCTTCTTTTCCTTTTTTTTTTCTTTTTTCCTTTTTTCTTTTGAGTAAATAACAGTAAACTAAAAGAAAATAAAGCATATTTTTTGTGAATGATTTTTCTTCTTTTTTTTTTCAATAAATTCTATGATAAAATGACGTAAAAATAAAACTAAAAGACTAAAAGTAAATAAAAAATAATAATAAACAAAAATAACCTAAAAATTTGGTGTCTACAACCGTGTAGCAAACTGTTTTATTGCCGAATGTGGAAGTTAGCTGATGACAGAATTAGTTGTGGCTTTTGGTTGAGTTATTCATTGAAACTAGATGTTAATTGCTTTGGTGTACGCTGGACTGAATGTACCTTCAGTACTTAGAGCTTTAAGCAAGTGAAAGAATAGAATTTTTGCTTAAAGCTTGAACTAATATTGCTGGAAATTGTATATGGTTGCTGGCCGAATTAGTTGAGGCTTTTGGTGAGATTATTTTTCTGTAATTGTGTGTTATTTGTTTTGGTTTAGGTTGGACAGATTATAAGCTATGTGTTTAGTGTTTCAAGCAAGTGAAAGATGGGGATTTGATGGACGTCTTGAATTGTCATTGCTGGAATTTTTCTTGGTTGACGAAACAAGGGAAAAATCTGAATTTCTAGAGTGTTTATGAGTTAAGCTAACCGTGACTATATTTTATGTTTTGAATTAAATTTCTGGTTGATTGTTGTAAGGAATGATTGTTGGATGCTAAGAGCTAATGATTGATGAAGCTCTTGGCCATTTGAGTAATTTGTGCAAGAGTTAAATTCTTGGTGAAATTGTTTAAGTGGTTTGACCGAAATGTACTTGGAAGGTCCATGAATTGTGATTTGGAATTGTTTTGATATCTTGGAATTCCTTTGTTTAATTCTGATTAGAATTGAATCTGTTGAGACCTAGGGCTAATGATTGATGAAGCCCTAGTGAAATTGATGTTTGAATTGTGTTTTTGCTATATTGGTGCCTTGGAATATAATGTGCAAATGAATTGGAATCTTGAAGTCCGTTTTGGTCCTGTGAATTCGAGTGCTTTTGACCAAGCCTTATTGAAATATTTTGTCCTAATCTCGAGCTATAGAAATTGAGTATAATACGATAATGCTAAAATTCAAGTGTCGGGATTCTTTTAAAACCTTGCTAACTTGTTGATTCTTTTCTTTGCTTAAACTAGCTTTATTACTTTTAAGAAATAATTGCACTAACTTCCAAACTTTAATTTTTTCATAAAATTATTCCTGGCTAGTTGTTTTAGAGGAAAATTGTTAAAAACACTAGATTTTAATAATTTTAAATGAAAGGTATAGAAAACTTGTTCGGCCAGAAAACTTGTTTGAATTAAATTGATTTTAGTTACCCTCTAGAAAGAAAAGTATCTTTAAAGAAACCATACGGAATATTCTATCACTTTTATTAGTTTAATTTTAAGAGAATTATTGATTTTTCTGAGAAAATAAACTAGTTATATACTAGATAATATTTTATATATAAACCAAGCGTTTGTATAGTAAAACTTATAATTTTTAAACTTGGTCTTTTAGGGTTTAGCGAGGACGTGGACTTCGATTTCCAGCTTCACTTTTGGTGAGTGTCCGTGCTTGTTCTATGATTAATTTGTTCAAGTGCTTTCTTGATTGTTACGTGATAATTGGAAAGTGGTTTTTTTTTCTGATCCATCGAAGTGGGCAGTGTGTACTTTATCGCGCTAGCCCTTTCGAGTGGTGACTTGCTTGAAATGTTTTCTCGAATATCTTGCTTGCACTAATTAAGTACTGAGTGGGGAAATGTACCACACCTGAGGGTGGGAGGGCCTCTTATCCTAACTCAAGTACCAAAAACCCTGAAACCCCAGCTAAGTACTGAGTGGGGGAATGTACCGCACCTGAGGGTGGGAGGGCCTCTTATCCTAACTCAAGTTCCAAAAACCTTGCAACTGTTGACTGGAGCGTGGACTCGTCAACTAAACCACCAGGCAGGGGAATGTACCACACCTTAGGGTGAGAGGGCCTCTTATCCTGACTTGGTAACCACTTGTTGTGACGTCGTTGGGTGAATCCCTCGATTAGGCTATAAAAGGTATACTCGAGTAATACCAAACCCTCTCGTGAGAAGGACGGGCCCGGTGGGAGTAAGTTGGTTGGAGCGTGTTAAGGAAAAATAACGAATCTACATGGACCCTAGATAGTGAGAGTTGACGGAGGGTCAACTGCGATTAATTGTGATCAAGCTTGTGGAAAATGGCTCCTGAGAGCCCTGTATCCTACTCTGTGCTATTAAACGCTTTCCTACTTGTTGAATTTAAGCTTGGAGTTATTATTTGCTATTTGTTTTATATGATTGCATGTTTGGGGCACCACTGAGCTTTGGCTCACCCCACGATAATTGTTTTCTTGAACAGGTTTGGGCATTCTAGAGACTTGAAGTCTGCCACTATTCATGCCTTTACCAAATTAATATCAAAATTGATCAAAAACTCACCATTTGTTTCTCTTCTTGGCTGACTTCTTTCAAGCACAAAGGAAAGAAAACTCTTCACAATTTTGGTCTCCAACCTTGCTCAATCTCCAACTTCAACCGGTTAAATTTGTAATTGCTCCATAAAACTCCTCCACTTAGTGATTTTGAGGTGATTGGTGAAGTTATTTGGAAAGTTAAGGTGACCACTAGCTCTCTCTCTCTTGTTTTAAAGGTAAGTTGTGAAGAACCACCCTCCTCCCTTAATTGATGCTTAAATCATGCTTTTTTTTTTCTTTTTTTTTTTAAAAAACACTTTATTTTCCATTTAAAAATGGGGCGTACACCGCCTACAGCAGTTGGTCTGAACGCGTACCAGGAAAGCTAATGCAAACGTACATAAGGGACTCGCATCCTATCTAGGCGGGCTAACCCCTGTATATGGTCCGGAAGTGTTGACGCACCAAAGCTTTGACAGAGACCTGCGGAACTAGCTAGATTTGCAAGCGCGTCGGCAACCCCGTTTGCTTCCCGATAAACAAGAGTGAAGGTGACCTGGCGGCCCCGCGCTAAGGTTTGGATGCGTGAGATAGTCTTCCATAGCGTCCAAGGAATTCTTCCATTGCCATTCACCATAGCCAGCAACACCTGAGAGTCCATTTCAACCTGTAGGAAGGGGAAATCTGTGGAGAGTTGCATACCCTCCAGTAATGCCAAGGCTTCCGCTTCCATATTTGTCCTTGATCCCAAAAAGGATGAGAAACCGCGTAGGACACTACCCCCCGAGTCACGCAGCACCCCTCCAGCACCAGAGGAGCCTGGATTCCCTAGAGATGAGCCATCAACATTCAGTTTGACATACCCGTCCGGTGGTTTTTCCCAAACGACCCAGCGCGGGAGCATCCGCTGACGTGGTGTCAGTCGAAGTAACAAACCCGAGTGGACCAGTTCCCCGTCATCCCGCGTCACTTGAACCAAAGGCCAGACCTGGTACATGTGATGCAACAACGATTGAATATTCCAGCAAACCTGCGATGTTGTTAAAATAACCCCCTCATAAACCGCCATGTTTGTGAGGACTCGCAAATTCCTTGTATTTTTTCTCAAAAATACCCTTTTATTTGAAAATTAGTATTTATCAAAGGCCACTACCCAAATATTTCACATTAAGTGTAGATAAACCTAGAAAATAGGGTTTTACGCTTCGGTTTCAAGTTTGGAGCGAAATTAGGATTTTCGCGATTTTTCGCCGGATGAATTTTCGGTACAGAGTAAGAATTCATTTGGGGATTAAAAGTGAATTTTAAGTGAGAAATAATATGTGACTAGTGGCAATGATATAAGGTTAGTGAATGGGAAGTAAAAACCCTAGTACGTGAGTTTTTAAGAAAAACGGCGCGATCCGGCGGGTTCCGCGCACTACCGATTGAACGTACCGTTTGACCACCATTTTTCTTACCAGACAAATTTATTGAACTTGAGCAAAATATCTTCTCTCTTGGCAGCAAGCTTGACTGAATGTGAGGCTACAAAATAACAAGAGAGAGAGAGAAAAAAAGAAAGGTGGTGGTGGCGACACTTGTCACCACCTCATGGCTTCTTAACCCAAGACTAATACCATCCATTTAACTCCAACACTTAACAAATTTCCTCTTCATATTGTTGCTGCTGGCCGAGAGGAGCAAGGAGAAAAACAACAAGGGAAAACATTTCATTTCATCTTCAATCCAACAACTAAGTGAGGAATCAAACAAAATAAACCGATTAAACTTGTTCTTGAGTGATTAGCTAGTGGTTTGTGGTGAGACTTTGGAAGGAGAAAACTTGGGCTACTCTTAGTGACCTCTGGTCAAGGTAAGAAAGCTTCTCTCTCTAAGTTTTACTTTCAATCTTGTGAAATTAAGCTTAGCAACTTGATTTAGTGGTGGAATCATGGATGATTATCATGTTTTAGAAGTTTTCCCCTTTTTATTTCATGAACTAGGGTTTGGGGAAATTCTGCCTAATTTATTATATGATGCTTATATGTTGCAATTGAGGTTTTATAAGGTGTTTTGGTAGTGATTGGACCAAGAAATTAAGGAAAGATTCACTAAAAAATAGAAATTCCAGAATCTGGAAATTTTCCCCAACATTCTGTCCGAATTTGTAACTGTATGTTAGAGGTCGATTTGGCCTTAGGTCAAAGAATAAAAGTTGTAGATAATGGAATTTTATAGGTTCTTAAAAAATTTCAACTCAATCGAAGCAACGTAGGACATGAAAAGTCCAAAATACCCTTACTGTTCTAAGTATTTCCCAACAGTCCGTTTCTTCAGTTAAGTCCAGCTTATCACTTTTTTTGACCAGGATCCATTCTGATTTAGCTCTGGGCCAAAACATGAAAGTTGTAGTGTTCTGAAGTAGCTTTAAAATTCCTCTAAGAACACCTAATTGGATTTTTGTACACTGCGTTATGACCATTACAGTGTTCTTCATTTCAGCAGCCGACGAATTGGTTTCTGGTTTAGTAATTTGAGAATTTGACCAAGTTATATTAGAAAATGGACTAAGTGACCTTCATTAACATTATAGCCCTGTGTCTTAGCTTCGAAACGGCATAGGTTGCGTCTTAATCTGATAAGCGTAGCCTCCGATATGTTATTTCCGCATTCGAACGTCAAATCTGTCTTTTGCTAAATTGAATTTCTGCACTTGTTATTACTGTATTTCTTATTCTTATGATATTGTGAGCCTATGGAACGGCTCTTGACTTGAATTGCTTATGTGTGATGTTGGGTTGTGGTTGAGGAAAAATAATGAAGCCAAAATGGCTGGAAAATTAGGTAAACACAAAGGGCGTGCTGCCCAAATTTTCGCCCGAGGGCTAGGTTTCTATTTGAACTTGTATACTTTTGATTGGCCAATACCATGACCGGTTTTCCATTTTAAAACATGATTTCTCATCCTTGGGTTCAAACAACCCTCTTCTTACTTGAAAGTCATCTTTACACGTTTTACTCCTAATTAGTCGGGTTTCTTTGTTTCCCTTAAATGTTTTGTTCGATAAACTGTAATATGTTCTCTTGTTCAACCTTAGGTTTCATTGGTGATTAAGGGTAATATCCGGAAGGATATTTTGCACGATATTTTGCATTTCTAGGTGAGTGTTCCTTATTTGATTCTATGGCTTGTTGTTATCATTTGCTAATGTGTTAAGTGCTTTTAATGATTTCCAAACGAGCTTCCTAGGCGAGTGTGTACTTTATCGCACTCGACCTAACTATCTGTGCAATTTTCAAGGATTTAATGATTGAAATGTTACTTGTGCATGAATGTAAGCCTTTTGGGCTGAACTGGCCATTGCCCCTTGTTACCGGTCGTCTCGAGCCAGAAGTGGACTCGGTCGGGCGATTAGGGACTTGGGTGAACGTTTGGTATACTCGAGTATTACCCTGTAGGTTGGTGGAGACTGGCCAACGGCCAGGACGGGGGTGAATGAATGAATGAATGAACGAACGATCGAACGAGGGTTATTGATAAACGAAAAATGCAGTTTCAAATGATTGGAGGAATAAGGGGAAATGTCAGGAGAACGAATGAACGAAATAACGAATTGCTCCTTGTGAGCCGTATCCTTTTAATGAATGTGTTACTATCACTTTCCATTGTAAATGTTTCTTGACTTATTGATACTCCATGTTTAATGTATTGGATTGATTATCTGATTATGTGTTCGGAACCTCACTGGGCTTTTAGCTCATCCCTTTAGTTTTGTTTTCCTTACAGGGGAAGGCGAGCAAGGACGTGAGCTTGAGATAGACTAGCCAATCTAGTTTTGTTTCTTTTGTTTCTTTTGTAGTGGTTCTCGCCTAGTGCTTGGCACGGGCTGGACGTATGAAGGATTGAGAACCCTTGTATATTTGATGTTTATATTCTCTTTTGGGTTGGCAATGTATAGATGTTCCGCTTTAAGTTTGGATCAATGCCCTATTTAGTCTTGTGATTTATTTCAATTTTTAATTGAAGACTGTAGCGAACGACTGAGTCCCGGCGAGAGCTGGGCAGGCGGCCCGCCGAACCCTCTGGTACGCCTTAGGAGGAGGTGGGGTCGTTACAATGTTCCTAGCCTTCCAAAGTCCCCAACAGATTAGCGACGGCAACACCCTGCACAGCTTACCCCGTGCAGAACTTGGAGGGTGACAAAGCCACCATTGCTGTAGCCTGCAGAGAATGTCCGTCGAAGGTGCATTGGGAATCCATATTACCCTGGCAAAGAAACTCCATACCTCAGATGCTAGGAAGCAGGCCGAGAATATGTACTCTTGAGACTCTCCATTCAGGCAGAACGGGCACTTAGAGGGGAGGTGAAGGCCAAACCTCTGGAGGGCATCAAGGAACGGGAGGTGCTTAAATCATGCTTAGTGATTGTATGAGATGCAAATTTATGGGTTATTTCTTGATTTGTGGTTGAAATGTTGAAGTTTTATTATTTTTGGGGATTTTTCTGTTTTAATATAAGCATGATTGTGTGGCTATCTATGATGATTGGAAATAGTATATAATGACTCTAGGAGGTGGAAAAAGTGATTAATTGCAACCAATTTCTGGTTTGGAAGAAATTTCAGAAAACTAGGGTTCTTGAAGGAGCATTCTGTCCGAATTATTAGGTCCTATATAGAGGCCGAATTGGCCTTGGATTAAAACATTAAAGTTGTAGGGAATGACATTTTAGAGGTGCCTACAAAATTTCAGGTCAATCGGAGTAGTGTAGAATGAGATAAGTCGAAATTACTATTGCTGTTCTGGTTTTACCCGAAATTGAGAAGTGCGTCTGTAATGGGTTGTTTTGGCTGGAATTGCTTCGGAATTGGTTGTTGAGGCCTTCTGATGAAATTTATCCCTGTTTCTTAGATTTCGGCTGGTTTTGGAATTTCTGGATTTGGACTTGGAGAGCCTGAGTTATGATGTTTCCGCTAGAATGCATTTTGGTGAATCTGTTTTACGTTTTGATGTAGTATCTTGCATTTTTGACCTATTTTCACTCAAAACTGGGTTGAGTGACCTTCTGTGATGTTGTAGCCCTGTATTTTATCTTCGAAATGGTTGGTCTTTCACCCTCATCCAATAATCGTAGTGAAATTGGTGCCATTACCGCAAAATGAGGTCAAAACTGTTTTTTTCAGGGCTAAAGCTAATTCCATTTCCGGATTTTTCTGGTTTCCTCTAATGCTTATATATGCTTATGGAACCCTATTGTGATCGTGTTGGCATCGGTTTATGACTTGTAATCGAGTCTTCTTGTGCTTATTGGAATATTCTAGGGCTTGACTTTTATTTCCGGTCATTTTCCTAGCTAACTTTTGTACTTGGATAACCTTGAGCCTATTGAACGGCTGTGGTGATGAATGTATATTGAGTATGACTTTGGGAGTTGATTGAGGAAAGTAATGAAGCCGTGATGGCTGAAAAAGTAAGAAATTTAGGGGAAGTGCTGTCCAATTTTTCTAGGCCGATTGGTTCCTTTAAGTTTGAATTGGCTTGTGATAGAAATGAAGGGCTTTTGGGTTGTTGAACCTAGGTCTTCATGTTACTTTTTTGTTCCCAAAAATCATGTTTTGTACCCTTGCATTAGTAATTATTTGGCGAGGCATACGACTAGTAGTCGAGCCTCACATGTGCATTTTGTTTACTCGATTCTGGATGTGAAACCTTCAATTGGTTTACTTTGATTATTTTAGGGTTTCTTGGCGATTAAAGCCAATCCGAAGTGAAAACTTTTGAGGTATCTGTACTTGAACCGGTGAGTGTACCACTCCCCTCCATTGCTGTTTAACTTGATTTCTGCTCTGCAATCTGTTTAATTTGTTTGAGACGAGGGTGTACTTTATCGCACTCGTTCTCCTGTCTGTTCATATGCCAATTTTGGTGTCAATCTGAATCTGTATCTGTATCTGATATCTGTATCTGTATCTGTATATGTATCTGTGACCTATGAGCTCAAATCCTGTGGCTAAGTTATTCGAGTCGGGCCGGCAAGGGCCTGGACGATTAGATAACGAACCACGGTAGTCTGTTTTGGGATCTTTGGGTATTGAGACCCTTGATTCCGGTATACTCGAGTATTACCATTTCTGTTTCTGTTGAGGTGAGCGGGCCCGGTAAAGGGGTGTTTGGTGGACGGAATTTGGTGTAAAGTGGGATCTACGGACGTGTTGGTTCTATATACGTTGACGGAGAGTCAACCGGCTTGGATCAAGTACTGCGCTGGAACGCTGGCTCCTGAGAGCCACCTGTATCCTTCCTATTTGAGTTTTTGTGTTTACCTGTCTTACTTTATAGCGAGCATGTGTATCTGGTTTGTATAACGTGAAATACCTGATTTTTCTGCTACATGTTTGGTACCTCATTGGGCGTAAGCTCACCCCTCCTCATTATCTTTATTTTCCTTACAGGAACCTCTTTTGGAAATCATGATTTTGAGAAGCGAGTTGAGCTAGTTAGGAAATCTTTTGTTCTTTTGTATAGCTCCTCGAGAATGAGCAAACCCTAAATGTATTTCGTTTCACTGGTTCCATTTGAATTGTAAACCTAGCGACATGTATATATGAAAGCGTTTTCTCCATGTTTAAGCTTGGAGGTCTTCAATCGTTCATTTCTTTTGGGTCCTATCTCGCGTAATATCGGATTTGTGTGATTCGACTCCGTAGTCCTGGCGAGAGCTGGGCAGGCGGCCCGCCGAACCCTCTGGTTCGCCTTAGGGGGAGGTGGGGCTGTCACAGTTGGTATCAGAGCCATATGCCGACAGTTGGGACTTTAAGTCCTTTGTCTGGAAAAGCCCCGAGCCTCGCGTTCGTGAAGAGTCACGAAGCGAAACTCTCCGTAGGGGATGCCCGCATGCGGGTGGCAAGCTGATAGGTACCCCGTGATGTGACCCTGAGAGCTGTCACAGTTGGTATCAGAGCCACTTCGCGTGGTCTCTGCGCGGAGAGAGCTTGAGCCAAATGGTGTTATGGTCCTGCTTTCGTGAAAGCGTCAAAAGGTATATGTGCTCGTTTGAGCATAAGCGATGAACTGTGCATGTCATAAGTGTAAGGATCATTACCATGGGACTTGAGGAAGTTAGGAATGTATGTCGGGTAGGAATCTTTAATATGGATGATTTACGCTTGGGACCGGCCGGCTCAAGTTGTGAATTATCTTAGATGGGATTCTTGCGCCCGGATACGAAAGAGATGAGAGCCTAGGTTAGAAAGGACTTGGGCGAACTAGCAATGTGATTCGATGGAACCTCGCGCAGTCTGTTCGGGTGTTGTTAAGCATGATCAACCTTGATTAAGATATCAATGGTGTTGTTCTCGTAGATTAAGGACGGAGCCCTAGAGGGGAAAAGCTTTTCGTTAGTTATTCTTGTACTTGTGACCTAGTGTGTCTATAGTACTTTTGGATAACCCCGCTATTTTCATGGATTTGTATCTAATTGATTGCTACTGTGTGGCTTGTTTGATACAGTTATGTTATATATGTATACTTTTGATCTGTGCGTACCTTTTTCTACTTGCTTTTGCCTACCTATGTTTAATATTATATTCCCGCTTCGACCCTAGATTTATTAGACCAATGGAAGGCACTCGTAGTGTGTGAGGACCCGTACTTTTCTTAATTGCACGTTTTCTGCATTTTCTTTATTAGAAAATTTTTCTAGATCAATTTTATGAGTAAATATAGTTTTTAAATGATTTTTCTAGTATCGGTTAGTTTTTGAGAAATTAAGAGTGTATACCGGATGTGGGACCCACTAGGGCGAAAAGTTCGGAAAAATTCGACCAATTAGGTTAAGTTCCGGATACTGGGTGAAATTTATCGGGTGTTAAGAGATAAGTAGAGGATGAGATGTGATTGATGTGAGAGGAAACAAAAGGATAGAAATGCATTTAATGGAGTGACAAGTGTCACACTTCCATTGGTTGAAGCCTAAGACAACTATTCACCTTTTTGACCTTTCTTTACCATTTGATTAAATATCTCAAAATTTACCAAATATTCACTCTTTCTTTCTCCATGTTGGCCGGCCATCTTGAGCTTAAGAGGGAAGAAAACTCTTCAAACTTTTAGCTACCATCTAGTGCAAATCATCCAAACCAATTGCTGAAATTTGTTTCTACTCCATAAAATCCCTCCATTTGGTGCTAGTAAGTGATTTTGTGAAAGTGTTCAAGGAAGCTAAGGTTTCCTTCAACTCCTTCTCTCTTGTTTACTAGGTAAGTGGTGATTGAACTTCCTCCTACACTTAATGAAGCTTAAGATGTGCTTAGTGGTAGCTAACGTGCTGAAATTTGTGGTTTATTTCTTGGTTTGAGATGAATTGGTGAAGTTTTTATTTTATTGATGAATTTTCTGGTTTAATATGATCATGATGTTGTGGTTATCTATGATGGTTGGTAATGCAGGCTAATGACTCTAGTAGGTGTATATGATAGATAATTGCAACCAATTTTGGATTTGGAAGGAAATGTGAAAAGTTAGGGTTTCATATCCCCTTTTCTGTCCGGTTTTGTATCATATGGTTACAGGCCGAATTGGCCTTGTCTTAAAACATTAAAGTTGTAGGTATTGATGTGTTTGAAGTGCCTGTAAAATTTCAGGTCATTTGGAGTAGTGTAGAGTGAGAAATGTCGATTTTACTGTTGCTGTTCTGGGTTCTTCAGGATGGCCGAACAGCGTTTGTAATTGGCTGTTTTGACTGGAATTACTTTGGATTTGGTGGTTGAGGTCTTCTGATGTAATGTAGCTTGATGTCCTAGCTACCATATGCCTTTGGAATTTCTTCATTTGGACCTGTTTAGACTGAGTTGTACTGATTACAGCATAGTGTAATTTGTAAACCTGCAATTACGGTTCTGGTTTGTTATTTGGCATATTTGGCTTAGTTGTGCTGGGATTTGGACTGAGTGACCTTCTACATTGTTGTATCCCTGGTTCTTAGCTTCGAAATGGTGGGTCTTACACCCTAATCCGATAATCGTAGCGCCAATGGTGCCAAAACCGCAAAATGGTGTCACAAACTGTTTTTATCCGGAAATGTTTCTAGCTTGATTTTTGTATTTATATGACTTTAAGCCTAGTGAACGGCTTTTGGACATGAGATTATTCTATATGAGATGTTGGGACTGTTTTCTGGAAAATAGGTAAACACAAGGGACATGCCGTCCGTTCATCTTCTTATAATGTAAGCAAGTTAAAGTGATTTTGCGAATGTATTTTGTGACGAATTGGACGTATTTACTGAAAATGTTACCGGCTCTTTCAAAAGGTGGCCGAGGGCTAAATTTCTATTTGAATCTGTATATTTCCGCTTGGCAAATAAAATGATCATTTTACCATTCTAAAAACCTAATACCTCTTTAGGTTGGTTTATGAACCCTAGTAATTCTCGTCCACGGATCCATATGCTCTATTGACACTTTAAAAGTCATTTTATACGTTTACTCGCGAGTAGTCGGGTAATTCTTGATTTCATCCAAATCATGCTAGATGGATTGTAATGTGTTCTTTGTTTACTTTTAGGTTTCATTGGTGATTGAGAAGTGGACGTTATTTTGCGTGTATAGGTGAGTGTTCCCTGTTTGATATGTTTCATGATTATATGGCTGGTATGAATGATTGATAACATGTTATATGCTTTCAATGATTGTTAAAATGAGTTTTCTAGGCAAGTGTGTACTTTATCGCACTCGGCCTAAACGATTGTGAAATTTTCAATGATTGAATGATTGAAATGTTATTTGTGCATGAATGTAAGCCTTTTGGCTGAACTGGCCATTGCCCCTTGTTACCGGTCGTCTCGAGCCAGAAGCGGACTCGGTCGGGCGATTAGGGACCTGGGTGAACGTTTTGGTATACTCGAGTATTACCTTGTAGGTTGGTGGAGGTTGATGGAGCCTGGTGAATGAATGAATGAACGAATGAATGAATGAGGGTTTTACTTATATACAAATGCATTTTCAAATGATTGAAGGTATAAGGGAACGAAAGGAGAATGAATGAACGAATGAATGAACGAATGGCTCTTTGTGAGCACGTATCCTTTTAATGACGGTGTTTATCGCTTTCTTTTGTATTTGAATGATTGGTAACATGTAATGAATGCATTGAACTTCTTGTTTGCCTATGTGTTAGGAACCTCACTGAGCTTTCCAGCTCATCCCTTTAGTTTTGTTTTCCTTAACAGGGAAAGGCGTGCAAGGACGAGAGCCTGTATAGACTAGCTGGGTCTAGCCTTGGTTTTCTTTTGTCATGGTTTTCGCCCTAGTACTTGGCACGGGCTGGTTGTATAGTGATTTGAGAACCTCTGTATATTTGACGGTTGTACTTCTTCTTGAGATATTATTGTATATACGTTTTGTTTTAAGTTGGATCGTGGTTAGATGTTCTTATGGTTGCTTGAAGTGATCGACTGAGTCCCGGCGAGAGCTGGGCAGGCAGTCCGCCGAATCCTTTGGTTCGCCTTAGGGGAAAGTGGGGCTGTTACAGTTGGTATCAGAGCCTGCTTCGCGTGGTCTCTGCGCGGAGTGAGCCTGGACTAAGTGGCGAATAGGTATGAAGGATTAAGTGCTCGTTCGAGCATAAGCTATGAGTTGTGAACGTTATAGGCCTTAAATTTTCCTGTGGAATCTGAGGACCATAGATAGGTACGTCTGGGAGGAATTCCGATTGTAGATGGTTTACTCTTGGGACTGGCCAGCTCGAGAGGTGAATTATCTTATTTCGGATTCTCGTACCCGAGTACTCCAGAGTTGAGGTAGTGCTAAGTATTTGAGACTTGTATTGTGGGAACATGAACAGGCTTTGTTCGACTGGAATGAGTACAAGAGGTTAAGGGATATCTGGTGTGAATAGTAAGTGACTTGAGGGACCGGACGGGGTTACCTTAGCTAAGACTGTGACGACACATCACCTCCTCGTTTGATTCGCCTATATATTCTTATTACATGACGTTAATTGGTGTATTTGAGCATATGAATGTTTGCCTGACTTGATATGTACTTGTGTATTTGGTCATCTATTTTGTGATATGTGGAGTGTTAAGTGCCTATATGTTTACTTGTGTACTTGGTGCCTCAATTTTGGTTACTTTTGAGTCACCTTATTGCATTTATTCATTCAACTACTTTTGGAAAAAAAAAGAGGGAAGGAAAAATATGGACGGGAGACGTAGTCAGGGACGTGGTCGAGGCCGTGGAACTAAATGGACCCCAGAACCTAGAGCAGAAAGGGAAACGTCCGCTGAACAAGAACAAGGACCGAGAGTCGCAACCGGAGACCAAATGGCGACGGCAATGCAACAAATGACGGATATCTTGGCAAGATTAGTAGATCAACAAAATCAAATACCCGTAAATCAACCCAGGAACCCTGAGACGGGTGAGGATAAGGCTCTGGAGCGGTTTCAGAAGTTTGCACCTCCAAAATTCACTGGATGGCCTAATCCGGATATCGCTGAACAGTGGCTAGAGGCCATGGTGAATATATTCATAGCTTTGAATTACACTGAACAGAGGCAGGTGAACTTCGCAGTGTTTCAATTTGAGGGACCGGCCCGGGCATGGTGGAACGTAATTAGAACAAAGTGGGAAAGAGAACAGACTGTTTGGACATGGGCGAATTTTGTAAGAGAATTTAACGAGAAATACCTCCCACTCTTAGTTCAAGAAAGGAGGGAGGACGAATTTATTGGACTACGCCAGGGGACCTTAAGTGTGGCTGAATACGAAACGAAATTCACCGAACTATCCAAGTTTGCTTCAGAATTAGTAGCCACAGAACCGAGAAGAGTGAGACGGTTCATACAGGGACTAAATTTGGACATCCAAGAGGCGTTGGCAGCAGCGCAAGTGAATACATTTACGGAGGCCCTTGAGAAGGCTCAACGAATCGAGAATGCAAAGGCACAAGTAAAAGCCTCCCAAACACGGAAAAGAGGTGTAGCTGGCAGTATGAGTGAGGAACCAAGTGAATCTATAGTCCCTTCCAAAATGCAGAAAACAAATTTTTTGTCTTACCCACCATGGACAATAGGGGCGGTAGAAAAAAAGTCTACTAAAGGGAGCCAAATCGAACCTAAGGAAATTTCTCAAGAAAGCCAAAAGATGGCTTCTCACCTGACTTGTGGCTATTGCGGAAAGGCCAATCATACCGAGAACGATTGTTGGCGGAAAGGGCGGAAGTGCTTGATTTGTGGGAGTGGTGAGCACCAAGTTAGCAACTGTCCGAGGAGACAGTCACGCGAAGGTAGTATTCCGCAACTGGAGGGAGCTAAAACAAAACAAGCAACTGAAAGAGGGAACCGAACTAGTGGGCCAGCAAAAGCTTATGCGTTAGGCACCCAAACAGTTCCGGACTCGTCTGAGGCAAATGAAGGTAAAAATTTCGAGGACGAAATTTCTTAAAGGGGGAGAGAGTGTGAGGACCCGTACTTTTCTTAATTGCACGTTTTCTGCATTTTCTTTATTAGAAAATTTTTCTAGATCAATTTTATGAGTAAATATAGTTTTTAAATGATTTTTCTAGTATCGGTTAGTTTTTGAGAAATTAAGAGTGTATACCGGATGTGGGACCCACTAGGGCGAAAAGTTCGAAAAAATTCGACCAATTAGGTTAAGTTCCGGATACTGGGTGAAATTTATCAGGTGTTAAGAGATAAGTAGAGGATGAGATGTGATTGATGTGAGAGGAAACAAAAGGATAGAAATGCATTTAATGGAGTGACAAGTGTCACACTTCCATTGGTTGAAACCTAAGACAACTATTCACCTTTTTGACCTTTCTTTACCAATTGATTAAATATCTCAAAATTTACCAAATATTCACTCTTTCTTTCTCCATGTTGGCCGGCCATCTTGAGCTTAAGAGGGAAGAAAACTCTTCAAACTTTTAGCTACCATCTAGTGCAAATCATCCAAACCAATTGCTGAAATTTGTTTCTACTCCATAAAATCCCTCCATTTGGTGCTAGTAAGTGATTTTGTGAAAGTGTTCAAGGAAGCTAAGGTTTCCTTCAACTCCTTCTCTCTTGTTTACTAGGTAAGTGGTGATTGAACTTCCTCCTACACTTAATGAAGCTTAAGATGTGCTTAGTGGTAGCTAACGTGCTGAAATTTGTGGTTTATTTCTTGGTTTGAGATGAATTGGTGAAGTTTTTATTTTATTGATGAATTTTCTGGTTTAATATGATCATGATGTTGTGGTTATCTATGATGGTTGGTAATGCAGGCTAATGACTCTAGTAGGTGTATATGATAGATAATTGCAACCAATTTTGGATTTGGAAGGAAATGTGAAAAGTTAGGGTTTCATATCCCCTTTTCTGTCCGGTTTTGTATCATATGGTTACAGGCCGAATTGGCCTTGTCTTAAAACATTAAAGTTGTAGGTATTGATGTGTTTGAAGTGCCTGTAAAATTTCAGGTCATTTGGAGTAGTGTAGAGTGAGAAATGTCGATTTTACTGTTGCTGTTCTGGGTTCTTCAGGATGGCCGAACAGCGTTTGTAATTGGCTGTTTTGACTGGAATTACTTTGGATTTGGTGGTTGAGGTCTTCTGATGTAATGTAGCTTGATGTCCTAGCTACCATATGCCTTTGGAATTTCTTCATTTGGACCTGTTTAGACTGAGTTGTACTGATTACAGCATAGTGTAATTTGTAAACCTGCAATTACGGTTCTGGTTTGTTATTTGGCATA
The DNA here is from genome assembly GCF_003713205.1 of Coffea eugenioides. Lineage (NCBI taxonomy): Eukaryota > Viridiplantae > Streptophyta > Magnoliopsida > Gentianales > Rubiaceae > Coffea > Coffea eugenioides. The sequence continues at coordinate 110,016 of NW_020862775.1, read as the reverse complement.
TTTGGCTTAGTTGTGCTGGGATTTGGACTGAGTGACCTTCTACATTGTTGTATCCCTGGTTCTTAGCTTCGAAATGGTGGGTCTTACACCCTAATCCGATAATCGTAGCGCCAATGGTGCCAAAACCGCAAAATGGTGTCACAAACTGTTTTTATCCGGAAATGTTTCTAGCTTGATTTTTGTATTTATATGACTTTAAGCCTAGTGAACGGCTTTTGGACATGAGATTATTCTATATGAGATGTTGGGACTGTTTTCTGGAAAATAGGTAAACACAAGGGACATGCCGTCCGTTCATCTTCTTATAATGTAAGCAAGTTAAAGTGATTTTGCGAATGTATTTTGTGACGAATTGGACGTATTTACTGAAAATGTTACCGGCTCTTTCAAAAGGTGGCCGAGGGCTAAATTTCTATTTGAATCTGTATATTTCCGCTTGGCAAATAAAATGATCATTTTACCATTCTAAAAACCTAATACCTCTTTAGGTTGGTTTATGAACCCTAGTAATTCTCGTCCACGGATCCATATGCTCTATTGACACTTTAAAAGTCATTTTATACGTTTACTCGCGAGTAGTCGGGTAATTCTTGATTTCATCCAAATCATGCTAGATGGATTGTAATGTGTTCTTTGTTTACTTTTAGGTTTCATTGGTGATTGAGAAGTGGACGTTATTTTGCGTGTATAGGTGAGTGTTCCCTGTTTGATATGTTTCCTGATTATATGGCTGGTATGAATGATTGATAACATGTTATATGCTTTCAATGATTGTTAAAATGAGTTTTCTAGGCAAGTGTGTACTTTATCGCACTCGGCCTAAACGATTGTGAAATTTTCAATGATTGAATGATTGAAATGTTATTTGTGCATGAATGTAAGCCTTTTGGCTGAACTGGCCATTGCCCCTTGTTACCGGTCGTCTCGAGCAAGAAGCGGACTCGGTCGGGCGATTAGGGACCTGGGTGAACGTTTTGGTATACTCGAGTATTACCTTGTAGGTTGGTGGAGGTTGATGGAACCTGGTGAATGAATGAATGAACGAATGAATGAATGAGGGTTTTACTTATATACAAATGCATTTTCAAATGATTGAAGGTATAAGGGAACGAAAGGAGAATGAATGAACGAATGAATGAACGAATGGCTCTTTGTGAGCACGTATCCTTTTAATGACGGTGTTTATCGCTTTCTTTTGTATTTGAATGATTGGTAACATGTAATGAATGCATTGAACTTCTTGTTTGCCTATGTGTTAGGAACCTCACTGAGCTTTCCAGCTCATCCCTTTAGTTTTGTTTTCCTTAACAGGGAAAGGCGTGCAAGGACGAGAGCCTGTATAGACTAGCTGGGTCTAGCCTTCGTTTTCTTTTGTCATGGTTTTCGCCCTAGTGCTTGGCACGGGCTGGTTGTATAGTGATTTGAGAACCTCTGTATATTTGACGGTTGTACTTCTTCTTGAGATATTATTGTATATACGTTTTGTTTTAAGTTGGATCGTGGTTAGATGTTCTTATGGTTGCTTGAAGTGATCGACTGAGTCCCGGCGAGAGCTCGGCAGGCAGTCCGCCGAACCCTTTGGTTCGCCTTAGGGGAAAGTGGGGCTGTTACATAGAGGACGGGGCCGCGGGCGTGGAATTAGGCAGCCTATATCTGAGAGGCGCACTGGAGAAACCTCATATGAACCAAACCCTGAACCTAGGGTTGACCGCAATGTCCAAATAGCTGCTGCCATACAGCAAATGACTGATTTGCTAGCCCAAGTGGTGCACCAACAAGGTCAAAACCCTAACCCCAACCCTGGGAATCCTGGTAATCACATAGAGGGCGAGGATAGAGCCCTTGAGAGATTTCAGAAGTTCTCCCCACCCAAATTTCTTGGAGGCCCTTATCCTGACGTAGCTGAGAAGTGGCTGGAGAAGATGATCGATATTTTCGCTGCCTTACACTATACCGAGGAGAGACAGGTAACATTTGCTGTCTTTCAACTAGAGGGAGCCGCCCGTTCCTGGTGGAATGTCATTCGAATGAAATGGGAAAGAGAACAAACCCCGAGGACGTGGGCGAACTTTATGAGGGAATTTAATGCCAAGTTTTTCCCTCCTCTAATCCAAGAAAAGAAGGAAGATGAATTTATTCGGCTTCGCCAAGGAACTCAGACCGTGGCCGAGTATGAGAGTCAATTCACTAGGTTATCTAAGTTTGCGCCCGAACTGATTGTAACTGAACAAAGACGGATAAGGCGATTCATCCAGGGATTAAATGTTGAAATTCAAAAGGATCTGGCGGTAGCCCAACTTAATGCCTTTAGTGATGCGGTGGAGAAGGCCCAGCGCGTTGAAACTGCAAGGTTACAAGTTAGAAACTTCCAAGCAAGAAAAAGGGGCTTTCCGGGGAGCAGCTCAGAACAAGCGGATAATAGTACAATCCCTAAAGTTCGAAAGGGAAATGGGGAAGTACGGCTACCGGGGGTGACAGGTGGTGTTCCACAGGGGGGATCAGTCTCTGCTACTCGTGGTTCCTGTGGATATTGTGGAGGGCCAAATCATACTGAAACCAATTGCTGGAAGAAAGAAGGAAAATGCTTGCGCTGTGGAAGCGCTGAACATCGGATTGCTAACTGTCCAGCTCGCCTGCGCGAGCGGAGAGGGACTCCACCATCAACCAAGACTAACTCTCAGCAACCAGCCAAGACCAACCCTGGACAGTCGAAAGGAGAAGGGATTGGAGCGAAAGTACCGGCTCGAGTATATTCCCTGGAGCATCATCAGGTCCCTGACTCGTCTGAGGACGTAGAAGGTACGATCCGTTGGGTACCTTAGATTTGATGGATTCCGTTGATAAGGAAATTTCGAGAACGAAATTTCTTTAAGGGGGAGAGAGTGTGAGGACCCGTAATTTTCTTAATTTCTAGGTTTTAATTTCTTTTAATTATACGTTTTTCCCACCTTTTCTTTATTCGAAAAATTGTGCAAATAAATTTTATGAGTAAATATAGCTTTTAAATGATTTTTCTAGTATCGGTTAGTTTTTGAGAAATTAAGAGTGTATATTGGACGTGGGACCCGCTAGTGCCGAAAGTTCGGTAAAATTCGGCCAACTAGATTAAGTTTTGAATACTGGAGTTAATTTACCGGGTGTTAAGAGATAAGTAGAGGTTGCAATTTGGATTGATATGAGAGAGACAAGTTAGGTAGATATTTAATAAAAGGTGACAAGTGTCACCATAAGAGTAAGTCTTGCCATTTGACCACTATTCATGCCTTTACCAAATTAATATCAAAATTGATCAAAAACTCACCATTTGTTTCTCTTCTTGGCCGACTTCTTTCAAGCACAAAGGAAAGAAAACTCTTCACAATTTTGGTCTCCAACCTTGCTCAATCTCCAACTTCAACCGGTTAAATTTGTAATTGCTCCATAAAACTCCTCCACTTAGTGATTTTGAGGTGATTGGTGAAGTTATTTGGAAAGTTAAGGTGACCACTAGCTCTCTCTCTCTGTTTTAAAGGTAAGTTGTGAAGAACCACCCTCCTCCCTTAATTGATGCTTAAATCATGCTTAGTGATTGTATGAGATGCAAATTTATGGGTTATTTCTTGATTTGTGGTTGAAATGATGAAGTTTTATTATTTTTGGGGATTTTTCTGTTTTAATATAAGCATGATTGTGTGGCTATCTATGATGATTGGAAATAGTATATAATGACTCTAGGAGGTGGAAAAAGTGATTAATTGCAACCAATTTCTGGTTTGGAAGAAATTTCAGAAAACTAGGGTTCTTGAAGGAGCATTCTGTCCGAATTTTTAGGTCCTAGATAGAGGCCGAATTGGCCTTGGATTAAAACATTAAAGTTGTATGGAATGACATTTTAGAGGTGCCTACAAAATTTCAGGTCAATCGGAGTAGTGTAGAATGAGATAAGTCGAAATTACTATTGCTGTTCTGGTTTTACCCGAAATTGAGAAGTGCGTCTGTAATGGGTTGTTTTGGATGGAATTACTTCCGAATTGGTTGTTGAGGCCTTCTGATGAAATTTATCCCTGTTTCTTAGCTTTCATCTGGTTTTGGAATTTCTGGATTTGGACTTGGAGATCCTGAGTTATGATGTTTCCGCTAGAATGCATTTTGGTGAATCTATTTTACGTTTTGATGTAGTATCTTGCATTTTTGACCTGTTTGCACTCAAAAATGGGTTGAATGACCTTCTGTGATGTTGTAGCCCTGTCTTTTAGCTTCGAAATGGTTGGTCTTTCACCCTCATCCAATAATCGTAGTGAAATTGGTGCCATTACCGAAAAATGAGGTCAAAACGGTTTTTTTCAGGGATAAAGCTAATTCCATTTCCGGATTTTTCTGGTTTCCTCTAATGCTTATATATGCTTATGAAACCCTATTGTGATCGTGTTGGCATCAGTTTATGACTTGTAATCGAGTCTTCTTGTGCTTATTGGAATATTCTAGGGCTTGACTTTTATTTCCGGTCATTTTCCTAGCTAACTTTTGTACTTGGATAACCTTGAGCCTATTGAACGGCTGTGGTGATGAATGTATATTGAGTATGACTTTGGGAGTTGATTGAGGAAAGTAATGAAGCCGTGATGGCTGGAAAAGTAAGAAATTTAGGGGAAGTGCTGTCCAATTTTTCTAGGCCGATTGGTTCCTTTAAGTTTGAATTGGCTTGTGATAGAATGAAGGGCTTTTGGGTTGTTGAACCTAGGTCTTCATGTTACTTTTTTGTTCCCAAAAATCATGTTTTGTACCCTTGCATTAGTAATTATTTGGCGAGGCATACGACTAGTAGTCGAGCCTCACATGTGCATTTTGTTTACTCGATTCTGGATGTGAAACCTTCAATTGGTTTACTTTGATTATTTTAGGGTTTCTTGGCGATTAAAGCCAATCCGAAGTGAAAACTTTTGAGGTATCTGTACTTGAACCGGTGAGTGTACCACTCCCCTCCATTGCTGTTTAACTTGATTTCTGCTCTGCAATCTGTTTAATTTGTTTGAGACGAGGGTGTACTTTATCGCACTCGTTCTCTTGTCTGTTCATATGCCAATTTTGGTGTCAATCTGAATCTGTATCTGTATCTGATATCTGTATCTGTATCTGTATCTGTACCTATGAGCTCAAATCCTGTGGCTAAGTTATTCGAGTCGGGCCGGCAAGGGCCTGGACGATTAGATAACGAACCACGGTAGTCTGTTTTGGGATCTTTGGGTATTGAGACCCTTGATTCCGGTATACTCGAGTATTACCATTTCTGTTTCTGTTGAGGTGAGCGGGCCCGGTAAAGGGGTGTTTGGTGGACGGAATTTGGTGTAAAGTGGGATCTACGGACGTGTTGGTTCTATATACGTTGACGGAGAGTCAACCGGCTTGGATCAAGTACTGCGCTGGAACGCTGGCTCCTGAGAGCCACCTGTATCCTTCCTATTTGAGTTCTTGTGTTTACCTGTCTTACTTTATAGCGAGCATGTGTATCTGGTTTGTATAACGTGAAATACCTGATTTTTCTGCTACATGTTTGGTTCCTCATTGGGCGTAAGCTCACCCCCTCCTCGTTATCTTTGTTTTCCTTACAGGAACCTCTTTTGGAAATCATGATTTTGAGAAGCGAATTGAGCTAGTTAGGAAATCTTTTGTTCTTTTGTGTAGCTCCTCGAGAATGTGCAAACCCTAAATGTATTTCGTTTCACTGGTTCCATTTGAATTGTAAACCTAGCGACATGTATATATGAAAGCGTTTTCTCCATGTTTAAGCTTGGCGGTCTTCAATCGTTCATTTCTTTTGGGTCCTATCTCGCGTAATATCGGATTTGTGTGATTCGACTCCGTAGTCCTGGCGAGAGCTGGGCAGGCGGCCCGCCGAACCCTCTGGTTCGCCTTATGGGGAGGTGGGGCTGTCACACAGAACATGTTGCTTAAAGTCTCGAAGGAGCTCAACCACCTCAGAATTTGAAGAAGAAGATGCCTTAGTGGCAGTCTTCCTAGGATGAATAGAGGTCAGTGCAACAGAGGATGGAGTGTGAAGTGGATCATGTGCAGCCTTAGATCTAGGTTCATTAGAAGTGGCCCCCTTATACGTCCACAAATTATCCCTAAAGACAAGATTTTTGCGCTCAAAATAAGCCTTAGTGAAGGCAGAGGAAAATGTTTCTTTGGGACAAACACCAAGGATAGGTACTTTGTAAAATTCAAAAACCTTTTGAAGGAATTTTCCATAGGACAGTTTTCTACGAGAATCAGTGGTATAGCGAAGTAAAAACTTGCACATGACAAAGCCAAAGTCAATGCGAATTTTTTCTGGAAAATAATAAAACAAATACAGCTCCATTTTATTTGCATCTGTTCTATGGCCGTCAGTAGGCACAAGCAGATTTGAAATGATTGAGAAAGCAATAAGATTCACAGGGGAAAGGTCATTTAGTTTTGCATCAGCAGGGGCAGAAAATTTCTTTCGAAAATAGGTTAGCATTTTAGCATTATCAAAGTGATTATCAGCAGTAGGATGCTCTTCATAAGAAAAGAAATTGGCAATTTTACTTTTGCATCCTGGTTCAATAACAGTATTTAAAATGGCATTCACAGTTTCAGGATCAAATACTAAGTCTACCCCATTTACCCTGGACATAATTTCAGTGTGATCAGTGCCTTTCCTAAGATTGGCAATGAATTGATACAGCATTTCAGGGTAATAAACGTTAGGCATGGAAATGATATGTGACCATTTCTGGAATTCAAAGAGATTAAGAATTGACTCTAAACCAATCTTACGGAATTCAGAAAGATTTATGGTTCGTTGAGGAATGAAACCTTTCTGGGTTATCAAGAAATGTTTTTCTTTGGCAGCAGCATCAAAGAATAGGGAGACGGTGGTTGATTGGGAAGGCTGTTGAAAAGGAGTTCCTTGTCCGGATTCAGGCTGAGCGGAAGGCCGGGAAGTTTGAGTCTTTACTGCTCCCCTTTTGAAGCGTTTGGATGATCTTATGACCCTAGGAAAATCCACATCTTCATCCCTGAGTGTGTGCTTGCGTCCGGCAGGGACTTTTCCTCCTCTTAGATTCACCATTGTGTGAAATGTGTGAGATGTATGATGCGAATGATGCACACAGTGGTATGGGAGTGAATCACACAAGAATTTTGGGTTAAAGAAGCCTTGAAGATGATTGAGCAGAGCGGTTATGAGAAAGTAGGGTTTTGAGGGAAATTTGAGAATTTTCGAAATGTGATGAGATTTGGTGAAAAGATCCAAAAATTGAACTCGCAATGATCAGGAGATGTGACGACCCCACCTCCCCCTAAGGCGTACCAAAGGGTTCGGCGGACCGCCTGCCCAGCTCTCGCCAGGACTCACTCACTATCTCAATCGAATCATATACCCACGTCCATGAACCATAAATAATATTCACAATTCAAACTTATAATTTACATTGATAGGAATCGAGGTACAAAGTCTTAATACATCAAACTAGTTCAAAACGTATACAATCCCAGTACAACATGTTCCATCCGAGAAATAGCGCGAGTACAAGTCAAAAATCAAACAACTAGTCTATGCTAGACTTTACATATCTCACACCTCGCTCGTACCCCTGAAAGGAAAACAAATGGAGTGGAATGAGCTAAAAGCCCAGTGAGGTTCCAAATAGCAAATTGACCATTATTTATAAGTACGAGTTTTCGATATAGCAAAGTAACGAGTATAAAGAGTTCATAAATGTGAACAGTAACATGTCAAGTAGCAATCTTAAAATGAGCGAATGTAGAAATTTTTCAAAAGAAACAATAATCCAAAAAAAACAATAATCACTCCAAAGTATAAGGATACGGATGACTCTCAGGAGCCAAATTCCCATGGCATTACCAGAAGCTTGATCCCGTAGTAGTTGACACTCCGTCAACTTTCAAGTAAGTAACCAATCCAGTAGAACACCACTTACACGACTCTCCGTCCACCGTTCAAACCCCCAGCTGGGCCCAAAATCCTCAATAAACACGGGTGGTAATACTCGAGTATACCGATTAGTCGAGGAGATATCACTCCACTCGACAATACAAGAGACCCAGGGTTCGTTACCCAATCGACCAAGCCCTTGCCGGCTCGACTAGAGTAACTCGCCACAGGGTTTCTGGAATTCCAGGAAGTGCGCGCATCATAAACAAGTATATCAAGTCAATTGCAACAATAAATAAGTATATCACGTAAGGGCAAGTGCGATAAAGTACACTCTTGCCCTATCAATTCACGTATATAACATGTACTCATATTAGTCATGTATCAAGTTCAAGTATCTAGTGCAATTCGGTATTTGAAAGCACTCACCAAAAGATATAGTGCCTTTACTGGTCACTTTCAGGTTATACTCCGGGTTCGGAGTCCAAATCTGCGATAAAACTCAGTTTGAGAACTTTGAAACATGACTTAGATTCGAAACTTAAACGTTTCGTTCAATAAAATTCAAGAAATTGGAATTCACTTGGATGGTAGTCGTGAAACACTTGCTCACTTTTTAAACGGTAAAACTTTATAACTTTTATACTTAAAATCGTCATGCGAGCGGAAAATACAAGGAAAACATACTTCGAGCAATCATGATTGCATTTCTCAAGGGTACAAGTTCGGCCAAGTCCTTACTTATATACCTCGGAACACGCAGACTCAAGTACCCTAGATGGTTCAAGCAGTAATCACTCTTAACCCATACTCGAGTTGCAAGTAGTTCTCTAGTCTTCGAGCGTAAATTTGGGCAGCATGCCCTTTGTGTTTACCTAATTTTCCAGCCATTTAGGCTTCATTATTTTTCTTCAACACCACCCAACATCATACATATCAGCAATTTATGTCAAGAGCCATTCCATAGGCTCACAATATCATAATAACAAGAATCGTATTAAGGACAAGTGCAGAAATTCAATGTGGCACAAGACAGATTTGATGTATAAAAGCGGAAATAACTTATCTGAGGCTACGCTTATCGGATTAAGGCGAAACCTATGCCGTTTCGAAGCTAAGACACAAAGCTACAACATTCATGAAGGTCACTTAGTCCATTTCCTAATGTAACTTAGTCAAAATCTCAGATTACTAAACCAGAAACCAATTCACCGGCTGTTTAAACGCAGAACACTGTAATGGACATAACTCAGTGTACACAAGTCCGAATCAAGTTTTCTTTGAGGCATTTTAAAGCTACTTCAGAACACTACAACTTTCATGTTTTGGCCCAGAGCTAAAACAGAATGGATCCTGGTCAAAAATCGTGATAAACTGGACTGAACTGAAGAAACGGACTGCTGGGAAATACTTAGAACAGTAGGGGTATTTTGGACTTTCCACGTCCTACGTTGCTCCGATTGAGTTGAAATTTTGTAGGCACCTATAAAATTCCATTCTCTACAACTTTTATTCTTTGACCTAAGGCCAAAACAGCCTCTAACATATAGATAAAAATTCGGACAGAATGTTGGGACCATTTTCCAGATTTTGGAAATTTTGAGTTTCTAGTGAATCTTTCCTTAATTTCTTGGTCCAATCACTACCACAACACCATATGAAACCTCAATTGCATCATATAAACATCATACAACCATTTGGGCAGAATTTCCATAAGCCCTAGTGCATCAAATAAATTGGGGAAAACTACTAAAACATGCTCATCATCCATAATCTCACCATAAAATCAAGTTACTAGGCTTAATTTAACAAGATTAGAAGTAAAACTTGGAGAGATAAACTCTCTTACCTTGAATAGAGATCACAAAGAGTAGCCCAAGCTTCCTCCTTCCAAAGCTTACCACAAATCACCACCTAGTCACTTAGGAACAAGTTTAATCGGTTTACTTTGTTTATTTTCTCACTAAATTGTTGGATTTGAAGATGAAATGAAGAAATTTCCCTTGGTGTTTTCTTCCCTCTCCCTCTCGGCTCTTAGGCAGAAATATGAAGAGAAATGAGGCTAAGTTTATCTTATAATAAAGCCAAAAGATTAGAACTAATGATGTCCACAAATTGCCCAACACTTGGCCTAATCTTGGCCACTCATTTTTCTCTTTCTTTCCCTTGCTTATAAGCCACAAATTTCGGTCCCCTTAGCTGTAATATAAGAAGATATTTTGCTCAATTATCAATGAGCTTGTAGGGTAAGAAAGTGGTGCGTTCAACCGGTAATGCGCGGGGCCCGCCGGTTCGCGCCGTTTTTCTTAAAAACACACGTACTAGGGTTTTTACTTCCCATTCACTAACCTTATATCATTGCTACTAGTCACATATTATTTCTCACTTAAAAGTCACTTTTAATCATCAAATTGATCCTTGGCCAGTACCGAAAATTCATCCGGCGGAAAAATCGCGAAACCCTAATTTTGCTCAAATCTTGAAACCGAAGTGTAAAACCCTATTTTCTAGATTCATTTGCACTTATTATGGAATAATTGGATAGGAGGGCTTTAATAAATAATAATTTTTAAATAAAAGGAAATTTTTAAGAAAACGTGAGGAATTTTCCAATTCCAGTAATTAAAATTAGGGTTTCAATTAAAATATGAGAGATTTAGGTAAACCGGTTAGTCACAAGTAAACTAGGGTTTTTGGCTACAATATTAGGGTTTCTAGTCTTTTTAAAACAAAAATAGGTTTTAAATCAAACCCAAAGAAATACACTTTAATATTTTCTTCACAAACAACCTCCTAATATTTGGGATGTTACAGGAGAAGTTTTTGGTTGAGTCAATTTTGGAATGAGTGCTTCAGAAAAGCACGAATTGAGTGTGAGAAGGATAGAGGTTTCCGTCCGAGTGAGAAGAGAAGAGGGGAGTTCTGAAGCAAATGAGGAGGGAAGTCACTTTAAAAAGTGTACCGTTGCACTGTCGGACGGCCGAACGTAGTCGTGCGTCCGACAGTTTCGTCCGAACAGATGTTTTCTGGGAAAATAGCTGAAGAACATCATCGGACGTCCGTTCATCTGTTTTAGGACGTCCGAAAGCTTTGAACAGAAAAAGAATTTTAAGATGATTTTTCGATTATCCCTAATTTTGATCTTAGATGAATGAATTGATCCAATGACAAAGCTTTTGTAAAAATATCAGCAATTTGATCTTTAGAGCAAACATAATTCACACAAACTTCACCTTTTTGAACAAGATCGCGAATAAAGTGGTGCTTTATATCTATATGTTTTGTCCTAGAATATTGAATTGGATTTTTGGTCAAATTTATAGCACTGGTATTATCACAGAATATAGGCATGCAATCATATAACAATCCAAAATCATTCAAGGTATGCTTCAACCATAAAAGTTGAGCACAACATGCACTAGCGGCAATATATTCCGCTTCGGTTGTGGACAAAGAGATTGCATTTTGTTTTTTGCTAAACCAAGAAACTGAGCAATTACCAAGAAAGTGACCAGTTCCACTAGTACTTTTTATATCCACACGACAACCACCAAAATCCGCATCCGAATATCCATATAGAGCAAATTCACAAGATCTAGCATACCAAAGACCATGGTCTAATGTACCTTTCAAATACCTAAAAATTCTTTTAACAGCGTTCAAATGTAATTCTTTTGGACAAGATTGAAATCTAGCACACAAGCAAACAGCAAACATAATGTCGGGTCTACTTGCGGTTAAATAGAGTAGGCTTCCAATCATACCTCTATAGTGCTTTTCATCCACATGTTTACCTTCTTCATCTTTGTCAAGTTTTGTAGAAGTGCACATTGGAGTTCCAACTTGCTTTGAGTCCTCCATGCCAAATCTTTTCAGCAATTCCTTGGTGTATTTTGCTTGATTTATAAAAATTTCCTCTAGTGCTTGATGTATTTGAAGTCCAAGGAAGAAATTTAATTCTCCCATCATACTCATCTCAAATTCACTTTGCATAATTGTGGAAAACTCCTTGCATAGATACTCATTAGTAGCACCAAAAATAATATCATCTACATATATTTGTACAATAAGAAGATCATTTGACACTTGCTTAGTAAAAAGTGTGGTGTCCACAATACCTCTTTTAAAACCATTCTCAATCAAGAAACCACTCAATCTCTCATACCAAGCTCTTGGAGCTTGTTTTAGTCCATATAATGCTTTTGAGAGTTTAAACACATGACTTGGAAATTTTGTATTTTCAAAACCGGGGGGTTGATCCACATATACTTCTTGATCAATAAAACCATTTAAGAAGGCACTTTTAACATCCATTTGAAACAATTTGAAACCTTTGAAGCAAGCAAAAGCAAGAAGCATTCTAATCGATTCTAATCTAGCTACGGGAGCAAATGTTTCATCAAAATCAATTCCTTCTTCTTGTGCATATCTTTTAGCAACTAATCTAGTTTTATTTCTTACAACTACACCTTTATCATCCAACTTATTTCTAATTATCCATTTTGTGCCAATGATAGGTTGATTTTGAGGTCTATCAACAAGAGTCCAAACCTTATTTCTCTCAAATTGATTAAGTTCCTCTTGCATTGCCAAAATCCAGTTTTCATCCTTTAAGGCATCATTGATATTTTTAGGTTCAAAAAGAGAGACTAAAGCAAAATTATCTATCAAATTCTTAGATGAGGAACGTGTCTTTACCTTCTCGGATGGATCACCAATTATAAGCTCTCTTGGATGATTTTGGCTAAATTTTCAAGCTTTGGGAAGGTCTTTGAATGAATCATCATTCTTGTCTTCATCTTCCTTTTCTTCATGAGCTTCATCCTCCATTTCCTTTGCTTCCGGATTAGAGTTTCCTTCATCTCCAATTGTTATCTTTTTCATTCCTTCACGAACACCTACATCATCATCCTCATACGAACTTTTGGAATTATCGTCATTAGATTCATCAAATGTTATGTGTATAGCTTCTTCTATCACAAGAGTTCTTCTATTAAAGACTCTATATCCTTTTTTGTTCTCACAATACCCCAAAAATATTCCTTCATCAGATTTTTTCTCAAACTTACCAAGATGTTCCTTTAAATTCAAAATAAAACATTTACAACCAAAAACTTTGAAATATCCAACTTTAGGTTTCTTATTAAAAATCAGTTCATAAGATGTTTTATTCAAAATAGGTCTCAAGAGGATTCTATTCATCACATAACATGCGGTGTTTACCGCTTCAGCCCAAAGATATTTTGGTAAATTACATTCACTCAACATAGTTCTAGCAGCCTCTTGGAGTGTCCTATTTTTCCTTTCTACAACACCATTTTGCTGTGGAGTCCTTGCAATAGAAAACTCATGTGTTATGCCATTATGATCACAAAATTCTGGAAAACCACAAAACTTGAATTCCGTCCCATTATCACTTCTAATCCTAACAATTTTTAAACCAAGCAGATTTTGCACTTTAGCAAACAATGAAGTAAAATTCTTGAAGGCATCATTTTTATGAGCAAGGAATATCACCCAAGTATATCTAGAATAATCATCAACAATCACAAAACAATATCTCTTACCTCCCAAGCTAGTAATTTGAGTAGGACCAAATAAATCAAGATGCAAGAGTTCCAAAGGTTTAGAAGTCGATACACATTTCTTTGGTTTAAAGGAAATTTTTGTTTGCTTCCCAAATTGACATGCATCACAAATTTTGTCCTTTTCAAAACTGATTTTTGGCAAGCCTCTAACCAACTCCTTTTTCGAAATTTCCTTTAGTAATTCCATGTTAAAATGACAAAGCCTCCTATGCCACAACCAAGGATCTTCATTTGAAGCTTTAAGACATTGGAAGCTAGATGAATCAAGTTTATCAAGAACAACAATATAAATATCGTTAAACCTCTTACCTTTGAACACAACATTATATTTACAGTTAAGCACAATGCATTCATGCTTTTTGAACAACACATTTAAGTCTTTATCACATAGTTGACTAACACTAAGCAAGTTATAACCTAAGTTATCAACTAAGAGCACATTATGAACAAAAGTTTCACCATTCTTACCAACATCACCTATTCCAATTGTCTTAGCTTTCACGTCATCACCAAACGTCACTTTTCCACTTGATTTTGATTTTAGCTTTATGAACAAAGAAGGATCACCGGTCATATGCCTAGAACCGCCACTGTCAATGAACCATTTTGACTTGTTTGAGCCTTTTCCCTGAAAAGAGAAAGTGTTTGGTACCCTTTAACTTTTGGGTCCTCAATAGTTAGCATTGTGTCTAACTAACCACATGTATTTCATTCCTCTGTTCAGATTTCTTTTCACATAACAATCTCCTTTTAAATGTCCTCTTTGACAGCAAAAATTACATATAAAGGAAGAGTTTTCAACGTGTAATGGTTTGATAAATCTCAATCCACTCCTTCTATGTGTTGTGAAACCATGTGCATTTTTGTTGTGTGTTAATGTTCTTTTCTGATTAGTAAGACAGGTGGTTGACATGGTCTTTTTGAGATAGTCTTGTTTTCTAGCTTTTAAGGTCTCATCCAGCTTGTCCATCCTTTTATTCAAATCCCCATGTCTTTCCTTTAGCATTTTACAAACACTTGTCTTTCTATCAAGTTCATTTTGAACATCAAATCCGGCTCTTACAAGACACTCATTGTCAACTTTTAGTTGTTTATTTTGTTGAAAAAGACTTGCATTTTCTTGAATGAGAAAGACAATTTTCTGTTTTAG